>NW_020539725.1:44286266-44310613 GCF_003426905.1 Ctenocephalides felis | reverse complement strand
AAATAAAAATAGTGTATAATATAATAAAAATAGTATATGAGATATTGAAGATTGTATAAAAAAGTAAGAAGAAAAATTGTATCTCTATGTTTTGTTTTTATTTGAACAGCTATCAGAACTTATAGGTTCTATGAACTGTTGTTATTAATATTTTACATACTACGTTTGTTTTATTACAGATGGCAACCCAAACAGTTGTCACATCTCTGTATGATCAATTTTTATTACAATCTCTGTAATAGGGCAAGTATGGTGCAACAATGCCGGGTGAGGGCTATTTTCACTTGGAAACATATGCTATTTATATTTCCAAGTGAAAATCGTTGTCATTGTCGCCTGACACAGGCTGCTCGAAGTGGGTATCGAACCCGGGACCTCTGAAACAAGTCCAAGTAGGTACTCTATGTAAGCGAGATTTTTTTTTTGTAAAGTAAGTATATGTTTACCGTCGTAATAGTACAAGAAAGAAATTTTGTAGAACTTCACAAATAGCCTTGTACTTATATAAACACCATTGAGCAAATTACTACAATTTATAACACTTTTTTACGATTTACTGGAATATAATATAACTTGCCACTAGTCCAGTATTCGTTATTTAAATAAATAATAAAGTCAGGGATAAAATTAAATTACCAATAAATCGTCTCATATTTTAAGCGTTTTAATGAAAGCCAATAAAGCAGCGGCGCTCTAGTCATTTATCGAGCCCGATGACGCAGCCGAACCGCCGCCGAACCTATCTATCTATCGTGGCATCCAGTAGACGCGCTGCGTGTGGATATAAATTTGCATATAATATATAGCGATGAAAATTATGACCGCACCTACGGTGGTGATTATACCGGGATGGCCAGTGATTTACACTGATGACGAGAGTTGAACACGGGACAAGGGGACCGGGGATGATACGGCACGGCTGTACACTGTAGCGGCATGTGTTAGTGGCAGAAATAATTGCAAGCAACAGACAGACAGCCCCATAAAACGGATGGCATGTAAATCAACGAGTCCAGCCGCCTCTATAATACACTGCCGTGCATGTGTTAATACACCGACGAGACGCGGCCGAATACGACTGCGACTGGACTGCGAACTGCGAATGTGTCCGTGTGCGGAATGGAATACACGCGCTTAATGCGATCATTCGTTCGTTCGATGCGTCGGATTTCGGGATATTGCAGAAAATCATTGAGTGATTGCAAGGTGACTTATAAGCAGGACCGGCTATTGTCCCACGAGAGCCCGGGGGCTAAATTTAATTCAGATGCAATTGAAATATTATTAATATCATACTACTTCATATTATAAATATCTATTGTTACTAATTATATGTGATATCTTACAAATACAGCAATTTTTGGCTAAAACTGAGTGTTACTTAGCTGTGAAATATTTTTCTTTGTCTCTGATACTGCACTTTTTTTCAGAAAAGCTTCTAAAGTTTTTAATATTTTTTGCAAATTAATGGATATACAAGAGGACCTCAACTTTTGAAAATGAAAACGGAATATCAAGTTTCATAAAATCAAGACACAAAATTAAATTAGTTTAGCACTCCTTCATTTATATTTTATATTTGGTTGTTTTGTTATTTAATTGTAATCGTGAATTGTAACTGTGAATTGTATATCTAATACATCTAAAAAAAAAGTATGCGATTGAAATATTGTCAAGACTATATGATATATTTTGTATTTGCATATAATTATAAATTCTATATAAGGGGCCGTCCATTAATCACGTGATTAACTTTTTAAAGATCTTTGGACTCCCCCTCTCCTTGGTGATATGTGGTGAAAATTTAAAAGTACCCCTCTCCCCCACCAAACATCACGTATATTTTTAGTTACAAAAAAAATTGTAAAATTATTGATTGTTTTTTTAATTTTTTTAATATTTAAAAAAAAAATCAGGTAAAAAATAAATACGTGATATCTTACTATACCCCTCCCTTCCCCACGTGATATTTCGTAATTTTTTGTCAAATTCACCTACCCCCTAAAAACCTCATGTGATTAATAGACGCCCCCCTAAGAACAAGTGTTACTATATAGAGTATGAAAATAATTATAACACAAGGGGTTAAATAACAAAAATCATAAAATGTCACGTGGGGAAGAGGATAATTTAGTAAGATATCACGTATATATATTTATATTTTTTCCTGAATTTAACAAATAATGCCCAACTATACAAGAATTTTTATTTTTTTTCTGTGTATTAAAAATACACTTGATACGTTGTAGGAGGAGGGGGATAATTTTAAATATCACCAAGTATCATTAAGGGGTAGGGAAGATCTAAAAATTCTTAGAAGTCGATCACTTGATTAATGAACAGCCCCCAAAGACCTATGCCACAACACTATCAAGGCAAAATTAAAAGAAATTCATATTACATTTAAATGTGTAAATTTTCCCTGACAATTATAAGATTTTGCATTTTCAAAGTCATCCGTTTCCCTACAGTTTTACTTGTTTAAAAAGTTAATTAAAATTAAAAAAAAAATAATATTTTGTCTCCTCATTAATTATAATACAATATCATTATGATTAATGAACTTGAACATAAAACTTAGCATTGGAAAATTATTTTATTCTATAATATTGTTTCTAGAGAACTTCTGCCTTCTTTTTACAATGAATTACAGGAGAAAAATTTATTTTGTTTTCAAAATAATATAAAATTAAATTAATATATTATATAAATTATATGCACACAAAGAATAGTTAATTATAATATTATTAAATTATTAAGAGCCAGATAACGTATTTCCTATTAATACATATGAGTCCGTATTACTTAAATAATTTTTAAAAGTTAAGATATGTGAAGAAAACTCCGAAATACAAGTTTCACTATTGTCAATGAATAAATTTGTGTATTGAAGAAAGTCTACTCTACCGTAGGTTATATTAAAAATATTTTTTCTGTTATTACACTAGCATCTTTCTATAACTATAAGTGTTTTAACAGCTGTTATTCATTGAGGAAATATGAAATTGTCTAAAACGAAATAATGAATCCAGAAAAATGAAGAACAAAAATTTTAATAAGTGTGGTTAACTTAAAACATACTAAAAGTTACAATAATGACATATATACATTAATAACTAAATAGAATGTAGAAAGCAAAAAAAATTAGAAATTTTGTGAGAAAATAATATTTGCACTATACAGCTTAATACACATACTGTAAGTGGTGTACTTTTTAAGCAATAGTTTGTGTTTCCCTATTTTTGAAACAGTTTGTAAACAGCTTTATGGATCAATATGTAACTATGTACCATAACACAAATGGTGTAGAATCGAGAAACTAGGATTATGTGTTAAACGATAATATACAGCAAATCATAAATTATTATAAATTCGTTATGATGTAATAAAGCGAAGCGACACAGCGGCGGTGCCGTATGAATACAGAAGCAATAATGAGATCATTCTCCAATCAGAAGTAATTATTTGAACTGCACAAGCACTAAATGAGTACAAGAGGCATTAGCACTATCTCACCCATTGTCTGCGACGACGAGAGAACTGTGTCAATTGGACATTTAACGCAAATCCTTGAGAAATGGGTTTAATTCGATATAATCTAAATAGTACAACATTTTCATTAGGAATATGAGTCGACTACTAATTATTTAAAAAGAAAAAATTTACGAATACTATCGCCATTACCAATAAAAAAAAATATAGTAGTAATCATGTGATAAACACAAAATTTCAAATATTTTATTTTTAACATTTAATATATAAGCAGTACATAATTTAATTACAGGGATGGCAGGCAGAGTCAATTCATATAATTCGATATAATTACATAGTTGAACATTTTTATTATAAATACACTATTTAATGATTTTGTCAGAAAATGTTACAAAAAATTGTAAGCAAGAAACAGCACTTAGGAACCCGTAAGTTCTGATAGCTGTTCGAATAATATATATAAAAAATGCACATTATTCAAGATTAATAAATTCTTCGAGTCATTATTTATTTTACAATCATTATTTAGAACCAATAAAAAACATTGGTCCTTCGATCCGGATTTGACATCCAGTAAAATCTAATAAAAAAAACAAGATCAATGCAATGAAATATGTCATATTAACTTGTTTCATTGAACAAAAGTGCTTGTAAAAAGTGTATATCTACAGCAAAATAAACTTTGTATTTAAAACCTACATTTCTGTAGTTTATACTAGAGTCTCTATTATAAAATGACATTATGCGCATTTACGCAAGAAAATATTCACAAAATTAAAAAAAGGTTTACAAAAATTACAGATGGAATATAGATTATTAATAAGGCTAAAGATTTGTGATGCACTGTCAGCAAATATTTAGCAACGCATTTATGGTTTATACCATAGCCTTCCATAAATTTCGCACATAAGTCAAACCGGATTAGAAAACAGTGTTGAACTATGTTCACTAAAATTATCCATCATAATCGTAATTGTAATGATTATCTAAAACGACGCAGGTTTCTGCATTTCATAATCACATATCGCATACTATTGAGTTTCGGTTCTGCAACTCGTATGCGCGATTATGTATGTCATACCTTGTTGTAAATACACTACTCCGATTATGCACTTTAATTCAATTGGACCAAGTTTTATGTGTTTTGGCAGGTGAAACGTTTCACAACAACGTCAAGATATATTTATGAACTTTTTGGATCATTTACCAAGCTGGGACATATTTGATATAATATATATATAATACAAAAATAATTGCATATTATTATATTTATTATATACAACTCATATATTATATAAAGAACAATTTTCTATTATTTTTTTATTTTTATTAACTTCGATCCAATAAGTCATTTATCCTTCATACTACCTAATTTATTATTTTTTACATGCTTTTTTATATCCTAACTTCAATTTTCTTATCATATTAGTTTCTACATTGTTTATATTCAACAAGCATAAATTATTAAATTCGGTATAACAATTATATATGTATTGCCAGGACTTGATACGATTTCTGGCGTTCAATATGAGCATGCTATCACTGAGCAAAAGTCTCTATATTCCAATATGCCTATTTTTATTTTTACATATACATACTCTCTATATTCTTTGTTTAATTAAGATCTGTATCATTATCTAATAACACATATACATATTCTTGAATATATCGTTCTCAATTTTTTATGTTCATACTACTTATGCAAAATCGATCCACTAATGAGTAATGAATAAAAGTAAAACATAGTTAAAATTTGAAATATCAAGTCATTCGCAACTTCACCAACACAATGCAAAATGCAAATTTTGAATGCTTATTAACAATATATTTAAGCATTTTTAATAACTAGAACAATATATATCAAAATTAATATACAATGGACTCGTTGATAAAATGAATGATTACTTACATTATTGTTTCAGCAAAAGTATGACGATGTAGTGTAGAAGAAGTAAAACTATAATTGAATCTCTAATTATCCATAAAAATGTGATGAAATCCAAATTTTGCATATTTTAAGAATTTAAAAGCATTTTGTTGAATATTTGGATATAACTGCATTTATTGAATTGCGCATATTGCAATCCTGATGCAAAATTCTTTCATTTTCGCAAACTTGTTAGTAATATATTTAAAATATTAGGGACGTCCATTAAACACGTGAAGTTTTTAGGGAAAGGGGGGGTGTGACAAAAAATCACAAAATATCACGTGGGGGAGGGAGGGGTATAGTAAGATATCACGTGTATTTATCTGATTTTTTTCGAATCCAAACATTTAAAAAAAATAAAAGTTTTACCTTTTTTTAGGGGTAATTTTGAATATCACCACGGATCACCATTGGGAATTTCCAAAAATCCTTAAAAAATTGATCACGTGATTAATGGACGCCCCCTTACTGTGTTACATCATATTTAACTTATTTTTGAACAGTTATGACCAGGCTATGTTATGTAGCAGTTTTCATATAAAGTGGTACTAAAAGCTGTCAAAATGATATGTGGTTGCTGTGCAGCCTGTCGTTTTAAATAGAAAACCTAACCTAGAAAATGCCAAAAATGTCAAAAAACAATGTTATCATAACTGCATCTTTGAGATATGGCTTGATAACATATGAGTGAAGTTGCATTTTATATGTGAAACACCTGATCTCACACCAATTAAATATCTGGCATTTTGACATTATTTAGTAGCATTTTGCATGAAAACTGGAACGTAACATAGTCTTGCCATAACATTGGTCTATTTTCCGGCAGAATCGACCAAAAAGTCTTGTTCCCTAAACAGTTTAGCAAGCTTAGGGGGTACCCGCAAGCGCGTCGTCCGTATGATCGTATGCAGTGCGCCCGACTAAAGATATTATTTGCCTGAGTATGTGTAATGTTGCATCTTTATTATGAATTATGTGATACGTGACGTCATGAATCTCAATCAAGCGACGGGCAAAGCTCGGCCGAAGGATTAACTATAGAATTAAAAGTTTCCGTTGACACCATCGCGTAACTTAAAAAGAGTTATGAATCCGTGGTGGCGGATGCCAAGGCTGCGGTAACCCAATTATGGTATTTTGAGTAAAAAAATCTGAAGCTGTGATGCAAAGGAGATGTGCATAAAAATTACAGGATAAACAAACAGTTGTTGTGGTTGGTGCAGTTATCACTGATGTAATTAATTAAAATCTTAGTTTTATTAATATAATACATCATATGCTCAAACAATATTTTTAAATTATTATAGTATTAAAGTAAATATTATCAAATTATTTTGTTAATTTATAACTTTATATTATTAACTTCCCGTAGGGTAAGTTATTGTAATGGGCCGAAAATCGGAATTGAAAATTTTTACATTTCTCGACGTTTTGAAGGTTTCTGAACGTTTTGGCATACCTCAGAAAAAATGGATGTGTGTGTGTGGGTGTGTGTGTGTGTGTGTGTATGTATGTGTGGATACAAATTTCCAGTCACGTTTTAGGGCGCACGGATCAACCAATTTGAATGGTTCAAAAAACATCCGATTCCTATTGATAGGGAAAAGAGCTGATTAGTTTTTGGCAAAGGCAGGTCCAGCCGTTTCGGAGATACGGAGCAAAGAGTGCAGAAAATAGAAATCGTATTTTTGAGAGAACGGAGTATCCGATTTGAATGATCTAAAAAACATTCAATTAGTAATGATTGGGAGAAGTGTTCATTAGTTTTTGGCAAAGGCAGGCCCAGCCATTTTGAAGATACGGAGCTAAATATGTAAAAAATGGCAGTTTTGAGAGAACTAAGCGTCCGATTTAAATGATTCAAAGAACTTTCTGCTTGCCTTAACAAAATAATCGATTTTGGAAAAAAAAATTGTCCCATTTTTTTTTTTTTTTTTTTTTGTATATCGAAAATATTTATTTTTAATTCTGACTATAGTTCTAATATACTTTACAAATAATTTCAACTCTGCAATTCAGTTTATATAATATTTATAAATATTAGACAATGTTACAATATTTATAATAATCTATTTCAAATCATTCAATCATTCCTCGAACATTTCGTTACGGTACGGGAAGTTCCAGCAATTTGCCTTAGGGCACGATGCCACCCACCCCACTAGTTTTATAATTTTATATTTAATCATAATGCAAATCAAATGTATTTGTATCTTCATACCAATCGAATACAAATATAGCAAAACAACAACAAAAAAAACTATCATAAAACACTAAACGACTAAAGTCGTAAACTCGTTTTTGATGACTTTGATTAAGAGCTTTTATTCTTCATTCATCTATTCACGACCTACAGTACGCACGGATAAAAGAGAACGATTCAATACAATACATTGTATCGTATTTATATTTACATTCATTTATACGAAAATCAGTATATATTCTTTATTAAAACACGAAAATCTAATTCAAAATTTTGTTTATCTGTCATTTTAATATAAAAATCAATTAATATAGAGTTAGTACGTCACTCGACCATCGTCCATGTGTCAGGTGAGATATCAATAACATGTTGACGGATTGACGACATCGAGATGGACAGACAGAATAAAAAAATAGACTTGTTGATAAATACCAGATTGTTTTTTAAATATTGTGTGCTTTTATCTTGGTGAGTTTTAATAAAAACAAATAAATGATAAACATTTACACACACAGATTTTATTTATTATATTTATTCAATCTTGTCTAAATGGTGGCTTGCTAAATAGGCAAACTGTTGCTGCAAGAAACAATAATATAAAAAATAAAGTTGAATTATCATTGAAGAAAACATATGATTTTATGCAGAAACAATTGGCAAAATAAATTTAAATTATTTATTAACTTCCCGAAGGGTAAGTTATAGTAATCGCAAAAAAAACGAAAGTTTTTGAATATCTTTACGTTTTAAGGTCTTCTGAACATTTTGACATACCTTAAAAAAATTGATGTATGTGTGTGTGTGTGTGTATGTGTTTGTGTGCGGATACAAATTTTTGTCGACAATTTCGGGAACACGAGTCAACCGATTTGAATAATTAAAAAAAACATTGGATTCGTATTGATAAGGAGATCTGCTAATTAGTTTTTGGCAAAAGCAGATCCAGCCTTTTCGAAGATACAGGGCAAAAAGTGCCAAAACTAGAGAACTAGAAATTGATTTTTTAAAAGAACGTAGCGTCCGATTTGTATGATTCAGACAACATTTTGAATAGTATTGACGAAATGAAGAACTGATGAAATTTTCGGGAAGGCGGTTTTAGAGATCTAGCGGTTTTGGAGATCCAAAAAGAAAAGAGAAAAACGCCAATTGGCGGACAAAAATGATCATTATTCATATGAACATCAAATTATCACATATTTTATAGATATTTTAATAATAATAACGTTTGTTCACTTTTCTATGGGTTCCGTACCAATGTTTATCTGTTATACTGCGACACGGCGCGCACGCGATTCTATATTTTGTTTCTACGCAGCTAACGTATCGCGATTGCTTTGAACAAAAAGTTGAAAAATTCGAAAAACTTTCAAAGTATAAAAAAAGATCAAATTTTCCAAAAAGATAGTTTGTTCCAGAGTTCTAAAAGAAAATTGAATCTCTTTTAAAAAAAACAATTTTTGGTACAAAAAGTTCCAGCAATTTGCCTTACGGCACCACTAGTTTTGTACTCCTCTATTCCGTATTTTGTACTCCGTCTGCATAGTAGTTTCTATTAAATTATTGAAAGCAACTAAAAGATAGTAGAGTCGTTGGGAAAATTAAAACCAATATTATAAAATCGAATTTCAGTAATAGCGCTTTTTTCAGTACTTGCTGTTGCATGTGTAAGAACTACAGTAAGAATGAACTGCAGTTGTAACTTACACAAGGCAAAGTATTCGTTATGAGAGTTCTCGTATTTTTTTCACATTGCTAAAAGATCAGGACATTGCATAGATTCTCGTTATGAGAAACAACTGAATAATTCTTCAATTACTACTTTAACTCTCGCCTCTCAGAATTTAGTCTTAACTATATAAAATTTCTGAATTTCAGCTACATGTGTTTGCCTGTACATATACGTCTGGCCGATCATATGTACCCGTATTGGTGTTTCAATATACTTTAAATCACGTCGATTATCGTCGGATTAGACACGAACACTAATAGAGCGAGGTATGTTTGCAATGACTGGAATTATTAGCGCTGGCTCTACCCGGCAGATGTCAATTGACCGATACAGATGCGATGATAATGCGACGCGCGATTGATCGCGGTCATCCGTGAGCGGGCAACCAACTGCTGTCCTTGTGCTGTCACAATTGCCGCATACTCAAACTGACTGACTATGATTTGTAATCGTATTCGATATCTACCTGCACGTCGCCCGATTGCATTTCGATTGCTCTCAAATCGGCAAGCTAATTGCCCATGAGGTATTCGACTGATACGTGGACATTTTATGTGATGATTTTTGACGATAATAGTAGCCAATTGCAGGCTTATGCTTAGCTCCATTACCAAGTTACCAAATTAGATATATTAAACACATGCCCTCCGTCTTTCTCAAAAGATTCATAACATTATACATACATACGTAAAATAAATAGAATTGCTTTTCGATATAGTTGTCGGGAAACCGGGGTAAATTACCTCAAATGGGGTAAAAATTGATTTTTCGGGGGCTGAAAAAAATGTATTTTTGATTGATATTTACTATATTTGCTACGTATTTGTCCGCATGTCTGTAGTTCTCTTCGCCATGAGGGTAGTATCAACTTACAATTAGACAAAAATATTTTGAGGTATTCATCAAAGAAGTTCTTCGACCGCTGCGATAAAGTTTGTCAAAAATTAGGTAAAAACCATTGATTTGCAGCATCTAGCAAAGCTACATAACAGAAGATTTTAATGAGCTATATTTATCATCCAATAGCTATATTTATATTTTCAACCAAAAGTTAACATCACTACGATCACTATGTGAAGTTCAAAGGATATCAACGTGGACAATTTAATTACACTACCATCTAGACATCTACTATGAAAAGATGATACCAATTCACTGAACTAAATAGTTTAAAGTTCCTTGGTTTTTTTTATTTTTTAAAAATCGCAATTTTTCTGTTGAAACATTAAAATGGCAATAGTTCTTCACAAACAGATGAAAATACATAAATATGCAGCTTCTCCATAACTTTTCTTTTATATTTGCTTTGAAGAATATAGTTCAGGGCTTCTTAAGCTTTTGTCATTTGCGGCTCTATTTATAATTGCAAATTTTTTGACGATTATGATTGCGAGTTTCTTAGATAATTTATTTTTTTAGGTAAAAATATACATATATACATATGAAAATATATAGTTATAGAAATTACTAAAATCTATACCATCGCGATCCATAGTTTAAGAAGCCATACTATTATTATAGTTAATTACAAACGTACTTTTAAAATATGTGACGTAGTCAAAAAAAGTAAAAAAATGGATTAGTTTTTAACATTTCAGTTAATTTCAATTACTGGAAATATTTCAAGGTATGTACACAATGTTATCAATACACTTATCTTGTCCAAGCTGCCAACTTTGGCAAAAAAATTGTTGCATCTAATGGAAAGAAATATTCAGTTATATATGTAATGTATCATCCAAAAATTCTATTACAAATTTTTAAGGTTGGTTAAATGAATTTAGGAAAAATAAAACAAAAAATATATTATCAAGATGCAATAAACGAACATCAAACTGCAAATAATGTAATGTAAACAAATAATGTAAACAATTTTTTGTCCAAATTCTAAGTTTCGAAAAAATCGGACACAACAAATACGCACATTCTTTCTTCACTTTAATATTCTGGATACAATCATCTAACTCACTACTACAAAAAACCAGCATAAAAATTCGATCACTATGTATAGATACGAATCTTCTAGTCCATCAGCAAAAAATTCATCACCGACAAAAAAAAAATTAAAAAAGTTCGCGTTTGACACAGCCAAAATGGCCAATAGAATCAAAATCATAATTTAACACGAAAACAGCGACGAATAATTCCCGAACGAAATTTGCGGTGGTGTGATGGTGGTGCTGGTGATATAAAATCAAACTACGTTTCCGACAGGGCGCATCAGTTGTCACAGTGTTTTGTTGGCATCGCGCTGGTTAGGGGTGGGATATGGGATATTTATTGCTGAAATAGCTAGAACATTGCTCTGAAACAATATTGATATCATATTGGGAATAATTAATAACTAAGAATCACTTTTTTTTCTAATAAATTTTAATTAGAAAAATATCCATCTATGTTAAAGAATATTTAAAATTTCACCAATTTTTGTACTTCTGAGCGTCTCTTGCCATTTTCAAAAAAAAAGGTGGTTGTGGATAGATAATTAAGCTCTTGGTAACCAGAGTGGACTATCCCACAAATCGGGGCAATCTGAGATACGGTGGGAATATAATAAGTTATTCACCAAATTCACCAATTTCAACGTAATTATAATTTTATACCAATGTTTTAACTCTGAAGATTTGGTGATGTGTTTCCGATCATCACAATGGTGGCCGTAACCAATAACGACGAAAAAATTTAGAAAATCCTTGATAGTTTTTTGCAGAGATGCAATTTAGTGATATAATAATAAACTAGCTGTAAGTGGAATTCTGTCTTAAGGCAATTACGGCATCGTGCCCTTAAGGCAAATTGCTGGAACTTCCCGTACCAAAAATTATTATTTTTTTTAAAAACGATTGACATTTTTAAAACAAATTTACTTCAAAAAAATAAGATTTTTGAGAAACTATAAATTAAACAAAAAATTACTTTTTTTTGAAAAAAAAATTTTTTCAAAAAAAAAAATCTTTTTTTTTTTTTAATTTTTTTTTGGAAGTAATAATGTTTTCTTTATTTTGGCATATTTTGGAAGATCTTTTTTCAAAGCAATCGTACTGCTTTAACTGCATAAAGACAAAATGTCAAAGCGCGTAAGCGCCGCGTCGCCGTCCAACGAATAAATATTGGTACGGAACCCATAAGAATGCAAATAAAATTTATACTTATTGTTAAAATCTCTATAAAATATCTGATAATTTGATGTGCATATGTCGAATGATCATTTTTGACCGCCAAATGGCATTTTTTTTTACTTTTTTCGTTAGATCTCCGAAACCGCTAGACCTGCCTTTATGAAAATTTGATCATTTCTTCATCTTGTCAATACAAGTCAAATGTTTTTTGAATTATTAAAATCGGACGCTCCGTTCTCTTAAAAACTGAGTTACCGTTTTCGGCACTTTTTGCCCCGTATCTTTAGAACGGCTGGACCTGCCTTCGCCAAAAACTAATCAGCACGTCTCCTTATCAATACGAATCGAATGTTTTTTGAATTATTAAAATCGGTGGATCCGTGTTCCCGAAATCGTCGACGAAAATTTGTATCCGCACATACATACACACACATACATACATACATACACACACACACACACACATACACACACACACATACACACACACACACACACACACACATACATCCATTTTTTCTAAGGTATGCCAAAATGTTAAGAAACCTCTGAAACGTAAAGATATATAAAAATTTTCATTTTCGATTTTTTTGCGATTACTATAACTTACCCTACGGGAAGTTAATAATTACATATTTATGTAGTATTTGAACTAAGTAATGTAAAGTCAAATGTATCTGTAAAAATTGTATTCAAGGGCCAAATGACCCCAGATAAATAAATAAAAAAATACCAATGTCTTGCATACACAATAATATTTTTAGACAAGACTTGCTATAAACCTGCAATAAATTCACAACACTGCCCTTTCCCTTTTAAACCTACTGTTGTATTGCCTGTCTTTTTTTCTGTAGTACCAATTAACAACTTTATTCAAAATTAAACACAATACACGTCAATAAATGCAATATTTGACCCTATAAACCATCTGTCTAACAAACTAATGCTGTTATATGCATTCAACATGTATTAAAATCAGTGTTATGAATATATATTATAAGGTGTGTGTATGTATCTTATCGTTAGAACAAAATTTCAGATCTGTTTAATTCATTTTATTTAGCTGTCTAGTTTTTGTCATGTAATAAGAAAATTTCTACATTTGGTAATATCAAGATTCCATTTTGAAAAACAAATGACTATTAGTACTTTTATGAAAGACTTGCAAAATATGATAGATTTAAGCAAGTTATCCAAACACTCGTAAGATTTAAAAATTGTTAGTTCTATGAAATCTAATCAAGCTTTGCATGCAATTAATTACACGAAGGCCACTTGTTCCACGACTTAAAAAAATGATCCCAACCCTATGGGCGCGCACCGTGTCAGTGGAACGGGAACCCAGATCGCAGAAGAGACAGACACTGTCAGCTGTCATGGAACATTATTACACGATGACGTATTCTTTTCCAGTTCGAACAGTGCAACTTTTGTTACGGTCTCTTTTTATTAATATAGATTTTTTGTTTCAATCCATATACGATGGTACGTCTGTCTTCGACGTCGCATAATGGAGAATCAGTATGAAAAATGCACGCAGAATATTTTGCTACATTTGACAAGTTGTCTATCTGGAGATAGACATAAATAACGTTGCGACTCGTAACGGACTGCGCCGACGGCTAAAGATAAAACTATAATTTATAATTTAGATAATTGCGATTCGGGACTTATGCGCATATATGTCACGATGGATGAATGAATTATTGCATCGCAGTTTATGGACGAATTAATATCATACATATATGTATATTGCAGTATACGTAGACACATGTGTATGTATTTCAACGTCAAAGACAATCAAGATATACAGGGTGTCTCAAAACTTCACGTCAAGCCGAAACGAGTTGGTACAATTGGCCTTAACTGTCCTGAAATAAGTTGAACAAAAATTATCTCGTGTTGTTTGGAAATTATGAGCTTTGATAAGTGCAACCTAAAGCTTTGACGAAACTATGACATTTTTCTGTTATTGTACTTAATTTTTATCAATTTTGTTCATGTAAGATTTGAAACAGTAATCGTGAATAACATTCGTAAGACCGCAGTAAAAAATAATATAATTGCCCAAAGTCTTCAAGAAATAAGCCTTTTTGTTTAACTATTAATTTAAAATTTTTAAGTGGTAGATGTAACTCAGAAGTAGCATATCCGACTCACATGCAGGAGATAATTGGTTTGATTCCTGGCACTTTCTAATAAAATAATGAAGTGTAATAATGAGTTTGTATATGATATATAATTGTAATTGAATAAATTAGTATATAAAGTATGTATATATCTATGAAAAAAACGAAAAAAAAAAGTAAAAATTTTAAGAATCAAGAAAAATTAAGATGGATTCAAGGGAAAGAAGTCTTAGTAAAATTAAGATAATGTAAAAACAAATTAATAGAAGAAGTATTTAGAGAAGTAAATAATGTCTAGAGTTAGAATTTGAAATAATAAATTAAAATTAATTAGAATTTGTATTGTTGATTTGAAATTGCTTGGAAAGATAAATAAGAAGAAAATTAATTAAACAATAATATAGGCTATATAAGCTAAATGCTCCAAGTAAGCGAGGCAAATAAAATTATATAAAAAAACGGTCTACTTTGAGAGAACCCTTCTTTAAAAACAATGTACTAAAGTGTGTTGGAAAGTTTCATCAAAATACTGAATATTGTAAAATGGTAAAATCCAAAAAAAATTTCAAGACGGTTAAGGTCAATACTATCATCACGATTCGGCTCGACGCTACGTTCTTGGACACCCTGTCCTATCAAGAAAGCCATCTTGCACTATATTTTTAAACATACATTTTACAAATGAATTTCAAAAAAAAATTACTTGACATATATTACCAAAATTAGAAAATAACTATATAAGTTATTGTATTATCACCAATATAGATAAACATTTCGTTCTTATAAAACAAATATACGGGAAAAACGTAAGCTCCTGTGAGTTAAAAAAAATCACCACATAATTGCAATATTTCAGTCATCAATTTGGTGCTTAGCAAAGTCCAAATCGAAATAATTAAGAATAAGTACACAAATAATAGAATTGTGGTTGTTATATTTAATATTTATGGTTGTGCCTCATTCTATCTTGGGGCGTCATTAATCACGTGAGCAGGTTTTTAAGGATTTTTGGATTCCCCCTCTTCATTGGTGATACATGGTGATATTCAAAATTACCCCCCCTCCTTCACTAAACATCAGGTGTATTTTTAATTACGTGATAAAACTGTAATTTTTTTGAATATTTTTAAAAAAATCAGTTATGTAAATACACGTGATATTTTACTATAACCCTCCCTCCCCCCATGTAATATTTTGTGATTATTTGTCAAACCCCCACTTCCCCTAAAAATCTCACGTGATTAATCGACGCATCCTTTCAATAAACTCGCATTGTAATTTCAGGATAAATTATAAAATCAAACGATACAATAATTAAATCATCTCATCAGTAGACCTTCTTACATTTTTATAGCAATCCAAAAATATTACTTAATATGTTATATATGTTAAATTAAAATATTGAATATAAAAAAAAATATTGGCAATTTTGATTTTTTTGCGGTTGTTGCTAGTTTTGAACTTCTTATTTTATAATCTGAATCTATTTACCCTCAGTGTTCAACACCCGCCTATACATGTAAACTATTTGACGTATTACACGACTCACAGAGGTGGCAGGCTTTCGGGGTGCTTTCGAAAGACAAAGGTAAAAGCATGAAAATCTAAGCTTGCATGTTTTAACAAAGTATCTATAAATGTGTGTCTAAAGAAGAGAGAGTTTGTATGTAAAAGCTCTGCGGTTAGCAATCATCCCTATTCCTGACAATATAAAGGGAATCACATATAATGTGAAAGCTGGAGCCAGAGAAACGTCAGCTCTTCGAAGATTAACTTTGTACAAGGGATGATTTAGAAAAGGATTATTGTTGTCCGAACCATATGTCGTGACAACTTGTTCAATGAATTAATAAACAACTCGACGTCGTTACTTAACTATTCGGAGAAATACACAGGAGACATATCAAAAGGTAAATAATGAATAATAAAATTTTGCAGTAATGTTAAATATGTTGTGTCTTTGGTTTGGAGCATCGAAAGACCAAAGTAATGTTATCTAAAACCATTATTTTATTGTATGCGGAAGATTTAATAAAAAGTCAAGAATTTAAAGACAAGAAATAAAAGATCAAGAGCTATCAGTGGTCACAGCGGCTTCTAGAAAACAAAGTTAAAAAATCTTTGATTTAGAGTATGTTTTTATAGGATTAAGAAACTCTACGAAATCGCGGACTAACTGATTTTGTGTTGTAGTAGTCAAAAAGAAGATAAATGAAGCTACAAGATTATGAAAGAAAAAATATTGTATTTAATTTAATTTTTGTGAAATAAAAGACTCCACTAAACAATCTGATAGCTTTTTCGAAATCAAACAAATATTTGCAGAAAAGGTCTGCTGCTTTCAAAGAAAAATTATCTCCAGTACTGTTACTGGAGTTCTAATAATCAACACAATAGCTTATAAAAAATTTCTGAATGCTATTTAATTATTGTTAAAAAAAATTAGCAGGACTAAAGGTCGACCAAAAACAATAGACGATTTGCGTGAGAAGAAAAAAATTACCAAGAATGAAAAACTGAATAAATTTTATGAATTGGCAAAACCAATCTTGATAAATTTGCAGATTTTTTTAATTCATATTTAAATTACAATATGTCTTATAATTAAAAGACATTCAGTAATTATTCTGAAACTTTACAGAGCTATAATGTTTTTAGAGAACTACCCATTGGTAAGTTTTCTAATAAATTTGTGGATTGACTAGTAATTTTGTTATCATTTTACAGTAGATCAAAATAATACTTATCAAAACTGAAAGCATGTAGGCATATCAATTATTACTATTATTTATTCATTTACGTATTTATTATTCAATAGCCTTTGGAAAGTGCTCATGCCATATAATTAATATTAGTTCCAATAACAACATATTGTGAATATGTAACATGAGTAATTCGCTGTATTAATCATTTATAAATACATTTATTTATGCAATCACATAACTGCTCTCAATAAATATGAGATAATAATGATTAAGAATAAATATTTCTTTCACACTAGAAATAATTCAAATTTGTCTTCCTTTATTTTATTCATTCTATAAATTCTGTCAAATGTAAAATGAATAAAATTCATTTATTTACTAATTAAAATATTTTTTTTAAACAATCACTCTATATAAATGTACATTATCATTAGTAAATATTGGATTATGATCATTTAAATTTTGGAAGTAAAGTTTTATAGTGCTATAGGATAATCATGGGTCGATTCTGTCGAATAACAGACCAATGTTATGGCAAGGCCGTGTATGCTACGCTCCAACTTCCATACATTATGCTACTGAATCATACTGAGTACTGTCAAATTGTCATATATTGGTAACATTTAGCCGTTTTACACATAAACTGCAACGTCACTCGTATGTTATGAAGCTGTGTCAGAAACACCCTGTTATCCAAGATCGTTATTTTTATATTTGTGCGGGTTCTAGGTTAGGTTTTCTATCTGACAACCTGAGAAAAACGCCCAACTGCAAATCAACCACATGGCTTTTGTTATTATTTAAAACAAATTTATAGCCTTGACATAACATTGATCTGTTATGCGGCAGAATCGATCCATATGTTTTTAAATATATAAAATCAATCATATGGAAAAGAGCTTATTATACTTGTGGAAGCTTATTACACTTTCATGATAATTTAAACGCTATTCACCTTAATTAATGTCTTTTTCGTTATTTAATTGTTTAAAAAACACAGTCATTAAAAATCAAACATAATATTTTTCTTGTATTTCAATATGTTCTACCAAGATATTGTAAAAAAATTAAATGCTTGTGTACTAGAGAATAATTCTTCCATAATTGTACAAATATAAATTATGTATGGCATAAAAAACTATTTCGTTTAAAAACTGAAAAATACAACAACAAAAAGCAATAAATTAGCAATCAAAGCGGCGGAAAGGCAATAGGCAAGATGAAAGAGCGAGTGATGAAATTATATCGAATTATTTTTAAAGCAATCAAATGTATAATAACAATAAAATCATTTTTAATGAAAACATCATCCGCACACTGTTCGATTTAATATCATTCCAAATGAACAATTCCTGTATGAATTCAAGCGTTAAGTATACATTAAATCCTCAAAACATTCGGTCATTTCATTATCAAAGTGCGAATACACAATAGTATGAATTCATTTCATGAATAATATACGTATATATCAAACGTGTTTTATGAAATCACCATCAATTTTATTAATGGTTTATATAATTGGTAATTACGTCACCGGGGAAGTCAAATGTGAAATGAAATATTGAATTTGGTAGAAATAATCTTTTACACACAGTGATACCAGAAATTATGGCTGATCATAATGCGCACGATAATTCTATATTGTTGCAGTAAATCGGATATTTCACTATATTTCATGCTAAAATAAATAATTTACGGATATATAGTTGTGATAAAAACATAATGGGCCAAAGATTAACAAACTAGGCGAATTTAATTTATTAAATTCGACACCATATAAATCTGCTCTGTACATTTTTTTACTGTTTCAGAACTGGCAAAATTCCAATTTTTATTTTGTATCGATTTTACCGGAAAACCAATAGATTTAATATAACGCTCATTGTATATTTATAAAATTATAAAATAATTCATAAATTATTATCAACTTATTAATTAACACCTGTGTTTTTTTTTGTTGGTTTCACTGGATGTCAAATCCGGCTCGAAGGACCAATGTTTTTTTTATGTTTTGATTGATTGAATTTTGAAGGACCAATTTGTTGTAAACACCTTAATTTGTAATTTTATGTATTTATATTAATTGCAAATTATAATCGTATTTACAATAATTACAATGTGTTTTAATATCGTATTGATTGATTTTGGATTGATTGCATTTGTTTATATCAAAATATCGGCTACTTTGATTTGGCGTGAACAACCTGAATTGTAATTTAGAATTACAGAAATAATATTTCGCACATTACAAAATAAATTCATAGTAATAATTGATTAAAATTCAACTATAAATTTTAAAACCAATATAATATAGTTTTCAGCAACTATCATTTCCTTTTAGTAAATAAAATATGATTTATTACATGCTGTACGATTTATTAAATATTATATGATAATTCATATTATTTGAGCAAATACAAGAAAATATTTACATGCACTTCTGGTATACAACATGTGCAACTTCATAATATCTGCAAAATGGATAATTATTTTATTTCAGACATTATCAATCTTCGAAAACAACGTTGACACGACCAAACAAACATTTTTTTGATAAAAAATATATGAGTACAGAATTCAAATATATCAATCATTGTGACAAATGGATAATTTATGAATACAATTAATAAGCAGAAAATGCAGTACTTTTATTTTAATGATACGAATATTTGATTGATCATGTTACATATATGTCAAAATTTAAAAATTATCATTGATTTTTTCTGAACAATGCTCGTATCAAATGCATTTGCATAATATATGCCAGGTACGCGTAAATAAATTGATGTACATGATAATATAATCAATCGCTGGGTATTTTTTTGCGCAAAATTAGGTTCTTTTTTATCATTTCGTAAAAATATTCGCTGATCGCTGTATAAAAACATTATAAAATTGATAAAAAAATAATATTTAATTTCCGTTGAAACCAACAAATTAGTTACATCAATTTGTCGGAAAGGAAAGAACAATGGATATTTAAAATATGTTTTATTAGCATAGTCATGCAAAATATTAAAAGCTTTAATTGCATAATCGTATCAAATTGAGAATAGAAAATGGAAAAATCAATATCAATTACCATATCAATTACACTCTGAATAAAACTCATACAATGTGTAAGATTTGCCCAAAATTTTTGAAAACTGCAATATACACAAAATTGAAATGATATGTACTACCAAATCATTAGCAATAAAAATTGATATTTCAGATATGTTGTTAAATCAATCATGGAAAAAGTTATCAGTTAAAGCTATTTTTTTATTGATTGGACATTGTATCTAATATTCGTTTAATTTTTTTTTTTTTTTTTTTAATTCTCTTTATTAATTACAATCGATCGCTATAAGAAGAAGACATTCAGTAATTTTGAGAATATTTGAGGGTAAAGTTAATTTTAAAAGGTTACTCAGTAGTAAGCCTTTGCATTTTTGTATGAACATTTTGCTTAAAATTTTTGCCTCGAGGCAAAATATTATTTATTAGTATAATGGTTATACTGTTAATTAATATGCTTAGAAAAACCGCATCAGCCCGATAATAGGTAGGAAATCCGGTCCATATATCTAAATAATTAAGTGAATAATTTACGAGAATATCATTATAAAAAAGTTATTTCACTATAACACAAAATCTGCGCAGACAGAGATGTGACAAGAAATGCACTTAACTTCTGATTATAATATTATAAATAGCAATGTATGAAAGAATGCAACATGTATTATGTAGAAAATTTCAAATTCAAGATGAATTGATTTAAGATTAAAATAATGTCTTAAAGTTCTAGTAATTTGAACTTAGATGTCATAAACAAATCAACAACGTCAAATGTCAACAACTTTTCAAACGCATTTGTACTTTCAACCATACCCAAGTAATTTCACAAATAATTTTCTGCATTCTCATAAAACCTCTGTGCAGATACAGATTATGATCATTCGAACAGAAAATTTCGTTTGAAAATCAATTAATGCAAAATCGTAAGCGGAAAACAACCATGTGTTCTCATTTAAATCAATATATGAAGTAACTCAATCGAAATGGATCGGCATAGAACAGATATTACAATTAGCAACAATTATATGGAAAAAAATATTTTGATACTATATCATATTTTATGCATCATGTGTAAAGAACAATAAATCAATAACTGTGTTGAAGAGTTCAAGAAATTGAATTGTAACATATGTGAATAAACTAGATAGAAGTGGTATTTTTCTTTTAAAATTTGAAGGCGTCCATTAAACATGTGAGTGATTCTTGAAGATTTTTGGACCCTCCCTTCCTCTTGGTGATACATGGTGATACTTGAAATTGATATAGCATATGATAGAATGATATAGCTGATATAGCATATGATAGAATAATGAAAACCTACTAAAAGTCAGTTATTCTGATTAAAAAACATTATATTCAAGAAAAATATTTAAGGTATTGAGCACAATTAAAGACCGCCCCCCCCCCTGGGTCAGTAAAACTTAAAGCTCCCATCCCGGTTTTGACTTTAAAGCATATGGTCACCTTAATTTAAATGTATATTTATATATAGAACCTAGTATATACATAACAGTTAATTTATCATAATACCCACATCAATTGTTGGTAGATAGGTGAAGTGCTATAGGTACATGTTCTGGCTGCAATAATTATTATTGACCATGAATCCACGACCACATGTTCCACCAACCCCAATTCAAATTGAACGTCACATAACAAGACATCCATGAACTAAACTTGTATTGCTGGAAATTTGTAACCAAATATGTATCTATCAATTCGGAAAAAGCTTCCGAAAGTGATTGAATAATATTAATAAAATTAATATTAAAAAAATGAATAATGCGTAAACGTTCATAAATTAATAGAAAATATATTATTTTGTTAAGGGGGCATCCATGAATCACGTGAGGTTTTTAGGGAGAGGGGGAAGGTTTAACAAAAAATCACGAAATATCACCTGGGGGTATAGGGAGTATAGGGATTTTATTTAAAAAATCCAAACATTTACAAAAATAAAAAAAAAAATATTTTTTTTCTCGTAACTAAAATACACGTGATGTTTGATGGAAGGGGGGGTAATTTTGAATCACCAAGAAAAAATATTTTAAGTGTTAATATTGTTTTTTCTCACACTATGCCTATATTATTTTATTAAAACATATCATTTCAAAACTATTTGAAATTAATTAATTGGCTTCATATTAATTACCATTACCCATGTTTTAATTACAATCAAATTTTCAAATATTCTACTGTGCGATAGGTTTTGTTCTATGACATTAAACAGCGTGCAATTTAGCGAAATATTAATTTATTACTTCATACGAATAGATTTATATTCTTCATACTGTGATTTACACTCGGGGTGACCTTATTCTCTATAAATTATAACTGAAAATAAAACGCGATGGGAATCCAATGAATTACTGAAAAAATGACCGCCATATTATTTATGTTGGATTCGATTGAATAGTGAGATATTGATATACAACGTTATAAAAATGCATATATATATATATATATATATATATATATATGCTTCAGAATCATGAACAAATCAGAGATAAATCGTCAGATATAGTTTTGCATTTGTCATATGTCAATCGAGTTATCATAAAACAATATAGCGAATTTATATTCCTAATAAAATTCAATAAATTTTATATAGATTTTGATATTGTACTCTTTACAATTATTAAAATTTATATATATATATATATATATATATATATATATATATAATATAAATTAATTATATTTTAAACACAATTTACTTACGACCATTCAGTTCAGAAATTCGATCCATGTAAATAATTTATAAACCACCAACGTACCTAGAACAAAAAATTATTTATTTACTACAATCATCAAATGTTTTAAGTCAGACATATAAAGGTAAAGGATACAAAATATATTTAAAAAAGTGTTTTGAGCAAGCATCCATACAAGTGATAAAAAAAGTATGTTTCTAAAATTTTTCCATAAACTTCCATATGTTTTGATTTTAAATTTGACACAGTGAGTAAACTATAAATAATAATGTATTAATAATATTATTAATAATATGTGTATGAACTAACGTGCTATTTATAAAACTTTTCATAATAAAAATTATCAGCAAGACAATATATTTCGCTTGATTATTTTTATTATAATTTATTTAATATTTAGAACATTATTATTGACTGGTCCATGTCTATGCCCGATTATTAGACTTTGTTAATACATGTCAACATAAAATTCAGAAGTATACAATATATATATATATATATATATATATATATATGATAGTTTTGTCGGCGTTGATACATATTTTTAATATTTTTGCAGCCCAATCGTCAAATTAAATAAAAGATTAAATAACAAAATTATTTATTCCATTAAACGTTTCGAACCTTGATCAGTGTTCATAATGCACCGCTATTAATAAGATAAAATATAGGAGGGCAATATGTGCTCCTTCAATTTCTCATTATGGATATAATAGTTATTATTATTTTACTTTATTTATGATATATGTTTTTAGATTACTGAATGATGACACACATCAAGTGTCAAAACGTTTAATGGAATAAATAATTTTGTTATTTAATCTTTTTTTTAATTCGACGATTGGGCTGCAAAAATATTACAAATATTATATATATATATATATATTATATATATATATATTTCAATCAAATACGGATGAAATATAAAACATCAAAAAAATTAATGATAATCGTAATGACATATTGTGCGACACAGACACAGAGGGTCGAGGGTGAAGAGGGTTAATGTCAACCGTTTGACGAGCGACATGAAAGCTATTGCCCGAAGCTAAATCATGAAGCCCTGTTGCCCGTGCATGTTAAATCCCCGATAGTAAACAAGGAAAAGTTCGGGGTCGTCAAAAACAATCATAACTGAAATGAATAAATAAAAATAAAAAAGTTTGTTTTATTGCGAAAATTGTATGAATTATAAAAGTTTTATAAAGTTTCATTTCCACCGTTATATTGAAAACTCCTAATTCACTCGACTTAGGGGTTGTT
>NW_020539725.1:44254249-44285266 GCF_003426905.1 Ctenocephalides felis | reverse complement strand
TAAGTTTGCAAGTCTTGAGAAAGGTTTTAACGTATATTTTCCCTTACTACAGTCAATTCTCAAAACATCTTGATTTTAAAGCTGTTTGAACCAAGATATTTCTTTCGACAAGAAAGGGAGAATGTGGTACCTGCAGGCTGCCGGAAAGAAGGAAAATATTTCAATCATCAGAGCAATAAATATAAGTGAAATTTATATAGTAATAAATTAAATATTTACAGGAATATAGCACAGAGTTAAGAGAACATCCTGCAGGTTCTATTTTGTTCGCTTGTCTCATTGGCATCAATTTTCAGCCTAAATAAATTGTTATAAATGGAATTAACCTTAATAATAGCAGTAATAGAAAACATTGATCAAATTGTGGGAAAAAGCAATAAATATATATAGTTTAATTCAATAATCAAAAAATTTGAATAACACAGCTAAAATACCATTAAGAAAGAAATCATAAATTGAAAAAAAAACATGACACTACAGAGATCATATTTAATGTCGCGACGTTTTTTCAGAGACCTTGTTCGAACGTTTTTTCGTTTTATTATATTGGCCATGAAGGTGACAAACTTCAGGGCATTAAGCTTTACACGGAATGGTTGCTACCCCTGGTAGAAGGGATTGCGGAGTGTTTTAATTGAACTAATTGTTTACTTCAAAAAGTAAAGTCCGCTTAACAACATGCAAATAACCAATAAAAATAAATATATCTTCTTTCATTATAACTTAGTAACAAATCAGTGATTGTAATTAGAACTGCAACAAATACATAATATACAAACAAATCAGTGTTTAATACAGTCCACAGCTACAAGGGTTAAATTAAAACCCAACAACCTGAATTATCGAAGGAGAGTTTTAATAAATTCTATAACTACGTAACATAAAGTACAGGCATCTAAAACGATTTCAAAAACTTAAAAACTTTTTGACAAATTTCGACAAGGGCTAGTGTTGATTAATTTTGCAAAACAATCGGCCAACAAAAAACTAATTTTTTCATCAACGTTTTCGCAAAAAAATCCCAATGGTAGTATCACTTGGTGAACGCGCAGATTAGTTTTTAGTAATGATTGCAGAACCGTTGCCCCTTACAATTAGCTTGTCATTTAATTTAATTATGATATCTAATAAAATAATATATATAAAACAAAAGAGTTTTCTATATTACAATTGATTCAGTTTAGAGTTGGTTTTCTCGTTTCCACTAGCAGCACTTTGGCTTGTGTGCGCGTCTGGTGGATTCCTTGTCACTGCGTCAGCGGGCCGTGTGATTGTAACAGGAGGACATAAATCAGTCAACTCGGACCGAATCTACGAAAGAACTTACGGCATGGGGAGAACGAGAGAGCTGCGCATTTCAACGCTGTTGCACAAACCGTGGTGCCACAACACAACTCGATGAAGGATATAAAATAAAATGTCATTTACGGTAGCTAAACTAACAATTTCGAATAATTTGCAGAGAAATTATGCGATTAAAAAAATATCACCGATTTTAATCCATGTCGATTTTAATATCCATACACATTTTTAGACTTTAGTTACGGATATGAAAGAGCGAATGGCACTAATTAGGAGGTAAGCATAGAGGATTATAGCATATTAGATCTTCTCCCCATAAAGATAAAAGACAAAAGATAAGCCGAGGTTTTAGTTGATATTGAGCCCGGCATATCCAGACAAAAGACCTAGTCATCCAGTTTAGTTCATTTTTTTAAATATTTTCAATTGAAAATAGCCCTTTCCGGCAATTTGCTAAAACTTTCGTGGTCGATACATGTGATGCATAATTTATTAACATAAATTGTATAGAAATTTATTAACATAAATTGAATAGATATTTAAATCTTAGTGAGCACGCACTACTTTTCGTGCAGTTTGGCAATGAATGCATAGAGAAAGCAAACTATTATGATAATATAAATAAACTTGTAAAAAATACAGAATATTGCTAGTAAAATAAGTAATATCAAATTTCAAAAGGCACCTGACCTTCACGAAAATCATAAGTTTTGCAATTGATACTTACATTCAATCTTTTATTAACTTTTCATCATGATCTTGATTATGTTTATGTAAAACTTCAAATACTTTTATTTTTTTAAGGGGCACAACTAGTGTAACCGCCTAAAAAAAGGTGATTTTTGGGAATTTATATTAAAAAAACTACTTTATCAATCATTTCAAAATTTTAGGAGTATATTTATATATGTTTTAAGAATACATAGTGAAATTTTTGAAAAAAAAAATTAAATATTTTATAAGTTATCGTCGATCTCCAACGGCGCGACAAGAAAGGCCCTTCACTGCTGCAGTGATTTCGGCCTTCTACGTGGATGAAATTTAAAAAAAAAATCTCGTTAAACTAGATAATATTGTCTGTAAAATGAACTACGATAAAGAAAAAAAATCAGAAATTGACAAAATGACAGCGTTTTTTAAAAAAAAGTCGAATTTTACACAAAATTTTGGTCGTTTTTGGGCTGCCAAAATTCGATTTTTGATCCGATCAAAAAATCGACAGATTTTATAATATCAAAGATATTATAATATTTTATATAATATCAAAAAATAAGAATACGACTAAATATATTATATAGTAAAGGAAACGATTGTGAAGAAATACATTCCGCCAGCAGATCACAAAAATATGATAGCACTCTCCAAATTTAGTCATTCAGATGAATTTTAATAGTTTAATTCTAAATTAGAAAAAAAGTGGTAATTAATAAAGCTTTTAAATGATTTAACCATAAAGAACTATCAAAATTCATACATTTAATTAATTTGAATTTGAATGTGTACCTTAATAAGCCTATCACTAATCGGTGAGTAAAAAGTTACATCGTTTGAAAACCACCGATACAATAGAATATCGTATACAAAAGGAATACATTTTGGGCGTAGCTACCTGCAATATTATATTCATACGTCATTGTACAGATAGCGATCTCAAACTAATTTTATTGCAATAGTACTTTATAAGTAATAATAAATGGCGATTGAAAATCAATGAGCTAACGGCAAAAAGGCAAGAAGGCAAGAACCATCTGTTTGTACCGCCTTCTCGTGGAGCAATATGGCGTCGCCGATCTATACCGATCGGGCAATATTTTACAAGTTTTTGACAAGGGAGATGGCTTTTCCATCTTTGAGCTCGATGCTTTCGGAGTGTTGCACGCTCGGAACTCCTAACTCAATACGAATCAAGCAAGACATTATCCACGCCAGTGCCTCGCGCGAACATCGAACGATTCGTACCGGTTGCGGCATACTTGGACATCTACCCACCGGACCGTAATACTGGTACGTACTTCTTCGATGCGTATTGCTAAATAGTACGCACATGGAAAATGACACACGTAACAAAAAATAATTACTTAAATTGAATTGAAGAGAAAGTAATCATTTGACTCATATTTAAGGTGACCATACGTCCCGAATTGGCTGGGACATACCAGATTTTCCGCCTTGCGTCCCGGCTTTTTCTAAAAGCATTATATGTCCCGGTTTTGGGTGTTTTGTCCCGGATTATCTCGGATTTTTAAAAATGTTTTGATTGCCAATATTCTTTTAAATATATTTCAACTAGAAAATTTGAACCGAAAAAATGAGCATGTAAGTTTTTAGCCCATTACCCGCCCCCTCCCCCGCGCTCTTACACAAATTCTAATCTGTCCCGAATTTCATGCAAAAAATATGGTCATTTTACTCATATTACTAATTTTCACTTGTACATGTGAGTGCATCCGGCTAAAATTGCTAAAACTACCTACGACAATTAACGAGTTAAGTACTAACCCAGCCAAAAACTTCAATCTAATTCATAAGTATCATGTAGTTCATTAATGTGTAATATTATTATTAGACGTATGAATGAAATAACGCAATGGTTACGAGAAATTATTGGAACCATACATTAGATCCAGCATACATAGTACACACCCTTGAAATACAATAAATAAGTCTTATAAGTCGAAGACCACAAAGAAAATCGTATTTCACATGTGGAAACAGTACCAAAAATTGTCAGATTTGTATGGGTTAAAAATATATTAATTTTAAATTATACGCCCATCGGTGTACAATCAGTCTAGATAACATATGTCATGTGTCCGCCGATGAACACACGGTCTCCAACGTGTTAAATATTGTCAAACGTTAGCAATGAGTAATATATACTAGCTTAAATATTTGTATTCACAATACTCAGAAAAGTATATAAAATATGCCACAAATCATATGTAACCACGCTCGTATGTCGAATCGCTCGCATCTCGAAGCACTTTTTTCCATGTAAATACATTAAAATATTATTAATTCGTTTCAGCATAGTGGTTTTCGTTAAGTTAATAATTAAAATACATCTACTATCTATTAATTTACTTATTGTTTTTGCCTATCCATTCATGATATTATGGAAATGAGTTAGTAAAACTATTATAAAACAGCCGAAATATTTTTATGGTAGGTAAATCTTTGTTACTACTGACAAAGTTTTTCATGTTTTCATTTTGATATTACATTTTTCGACAAAACTCTCACTCGCTCTAAGCACGTATGTCAAAGCAACGAATCGCTCTTTTGGCGGCTCGTATCTCTAAAAACTCATATGTTG
Source organism: Ctenocephalides felis (assembly GCF_003426905.1). NCBI lineage: Eukaryota > Metazoa > Arthropoda > Insecta > Siphonaptera > Pulicidae > Ctenocephalides > Ctenocephalides felis. The sequence goes on along the minus strand of NW_020539725.1, from coordinate 44,280,648 downwards.
GAGCACTCGTATGTCAAGATACCACTGTACTCGCTTCCTATCAAATGATGTATCCAATTCACTATAGAAGCTCGTAACTCGAATTCTACTCGTATGTCAAAGCAACGAGTCATTCTTTTGGCGGCTCGTATCTCGAAAAACTCGTATGTTGGGGCACTCGTATGTCGAGATACCACTGTACTTGCTTCCTATCAAATGATGTATCCAATTCACTGTAGAATCTTGTCTATTAGCAAACGTTAAGTTTTCCACCAAAATAAGCATCATATTTCCTAATACTATGAAATACTTGCTATGAAAAATAAATACAAAAAAAAAAAATATTTCCTAATACGATAATATTTGCTTATAAAAATGGGTTTGCATCTGAAATATAACTATCCAACACTTTAGTCAGTGGTAGTTTTTAGGTAGTTCTATCAGTAGCTATATCTTTACAGTACAAGTTATGCTCTTATGGAAGATTCGCAAAATACATACTGGAGTAGAATAATTTGTGCTTCCATAAATAGTAGAAAGTCTTTTCCCAGTAATTGTTAAGCCTTATACAGTTTTCATTACCATAATTAGTAAAAACTTCCAGAGTTCATTATGAATTATGATTCCTCTCTAATACCATTTGTTGGCCATTTTATGCCATGATTGACTGGATGCGAAGGTAATTTTACACCATGATTGACTGGCGCGCAGGTAATATCTCAAATGGAGCTGTTGCAAGGAAACCGGAAGTGATTCATCAGAGAGTGTCACATCAAAGTGTCACTTAATTGGTCACATTCAGAAATATGCAACACTCGCGTTGCGTATCAAGATCTGTAGAAGCGCACATGACGGAATGCATTAAATTGCAAGTTATGACTTTTTCTGTTTGGAGGTGATACAGATTATTAAATTCATAATTAGACCCTGAGAAAATAGAACATATGAAATGTAAAAATTTAATTTGCTCAAAACCTAATTTCACTGTTTGTTTTTGCTTCGGACTAATTATAGGGGGAAGTCTCCAAGTGGCAGACACCTAAGGTTATTTATAAATAAATCAAAAAATATTTTACGAAATGTTTATTAAATTATGATTTATGTTAGATAACAAAGTTAGAAATCGAGCTAAATTAACAAAACCGCAATCTTAGCTAAAAAATAATTAATACTATCAATCAAACTTTGCTATCAAAAAATATGATTTTAAACAGTGGCACCTAGTACCGGACATTTCAAAATAACCTGCATTAATTACATATGTAGCCATCTCCACACTTTGGAATGTCTGCCCATGTGTCTTTGACGAATTTTCTTAGCTATTGCAAAAAAGTCACTATTCATCCACCCTTTTTGCTGGGCCACACTGATGCTCTCATCTGGTGTATTCGCAATAAGCTTTTCATTCTTTGACTACTTTCTTGGAAATACGAAAAATGGGTGTATGTAGTGACCGTTAACACTCATACAGAACATAATTAAATAATTTGAATAAATTACGTAAATTCTCACAAGAAATATCAATACGTTTACTGTCCGGCACTAAAGGACGACTTAGTGTCCGGTGCTAAGAGACAGACATTTTCGTTCATTTGATGCCACCTACTAAAATTGGTTAAAAGATCTAATGATATTCTACCATTTCACGGATAACAATCAAGTACTACTTTTGTCTTTGAATGCCACTCAAATGTAAATGCATAAATATGCTAGAATTACTTCCATTGATATTTAGGTGACGCCGTGATTTTGCGCCTAAAACAGCAAAGGGTTGCTACCGCCGTGGCCGTGTGCTTCACAGTTGAGTCTTGGCGCGTGATCCTGCACCTGTGTGCCCCACGCGCCCCTTTCACTTGTATTTTGAAATGTAAAGATTTATACTCGCTTAAATAATACGTGTTAAATAGAGTGTCCGGTCCTTGGTGCCGTACGGCGTTACGGGACTTCCCCCTACTACTGATGTTAATGTTGAAATGGCAGTCTTGGAAAAAACATTGGAAAAACCGACTCTAGCTTCGAGTTTTGTGATCAACAATATAATTTTTAGTCTTTTTCCAGAAAATGCATTTAGAAGTATGTTTTACCTTATTCGAATAATTGTACAAAATTTTTTTTTCAAATAAATATATTTAGATTCTCAGTTATGGTACACCTATTTCAAAATAAATTGAAATCCAGAAACAACTGCACAGCATGAAATATAAAAACTCTTCTCGATTTCATCAAGACTCGGACTCGGGCTATGATACGATACGATGCGGTTTCCTGATGAGGAGGAGTGCGGCGAATCCGCCTGTATTGGCTGCTCCATGAAGAGCAATCAAATTTCGGTGCGGGATCACGTATTCGCTACTCATATCGGCCATCGGCATCACCGAGGTGTGGTGGTATAATATTTTAACACGTCGAGTCAAGTGATGTGAACGACATGTGCACGGACTCTGTATAGACGACACTCTGAGAATACTTCACTTCGGATTGAGATATTATAGCTGCACATGCGACGCCGTGCAATATATTAAAGGATTTATATCGAAATGGAACCAACTCCATGACGGAATAAGAACGAATCGCTGACTCATTTCGATCCACGGAGATGAGGTCTTTAAGAAAATTCGTAAACCGATTGCGATTCCGAGGATTTTTCATTTTTGATAAGATTGAATTGATAATATAGGACATCAGAAACGTTGTAACGACGTACCTATTTTGGTCCGTCTTACGCTGATATTTTGAAAAATAGCCTGATCCATATCATCTTGTATAAAAGCTAGAACTTATGTTATGAAAAATTCATAGAAGTCACCTCGCATAAGATACAAAGATTATAAAAAGAAGTTTCGCATAATAAGCAAACTAGGCTTAACGTAAGGCCAAGTCAATTAACTACCAAGTCAATTAACTACCAAGTTCAATTACCAAGGGAACCTCAAGTTTGAAAGACATTTAATTATTTTGACCATACAACGTATTGTTTATGATAAACTAATTGTATCATTTTACCATTTGATCCAAGTATGTCCCAAATTGGCTGGTTCATATAGATTTGAACATGTACACAGTTAAGGAAGAATTGAAAAATTCAGTCTGAGATGGTCAAAAATTCAATAAAAAGCTATGGCATCGAACGGCTCAGAAGAAAACGACCCCTTTTTGATATCGTTTAGTAATCCTATAATATGTACAATTACTCGTAGGCTTATTTAAATATTTTCACATCAGAACTACGTCTATAAGCAAAACATATCCAACATCGAATCGGATCACTACTGAGTGACCTTTCGACCTTTTTACTTTATTTAATAAACCATCAAAATTACTGAATGTTGTATTAGAACGACAGACTGCAATTCACAAATGTAAATAAAAAAATACCATTTGAATATCATATCCTCACTCGAATTTGTTTGATATTTCCAGGTGTTCTAACTCTACTCCCACCTGTATTCTCACCTTTTCTTCGATCAAAATATTTGAATTTATGTAAGAAATCTTTATGCTTAGTACGTCGAATGTCATGGAAGACAAACAACCTCTATTTTCGAGGAGCACTTCAAAATGCAGGTATATTGCGTCGTGTCACGCATAGACATCCTACTCGAATAAAAATAGTCTCGTATATTGCACTTTCTCACCAAACATAACAATGTGATTTATGTAGTTTGTATGATAATTAGATATGGTTGTGGATAAGTTAATCGAAGTATCGATACAGTTTAGGATGTGATAACTGAGTTATTAAATTTAAAACATTTGAGAATTGACGAAGTTTTGCCTAAAGTTGATGTAAATGATAAATTCGTACATGATTTAGGCTATGACCAACTTATAGTATTTTTGATATTTTTTATATTTTTAATGGCAATTATTTTCAATGGCAATAAGAAGCTATTTAGCTTATGTCATTCACTCATACACATACACACACGCTTTAAAACACACATAAATTAATCTGATAAATATTACATTGATATTTAGAGAATCACTTCAATAAACGATTCTACTATTCTGTTCATATAAGGTTATGATAGTTTTAAGGGTCCTCCATAATATCTTTAGTCAGCTTCTTCTTTATAATATAGTATTTTTGATATACTGAAGACTTTGTACAAGATTCAAATTTATATTTAGCTGAAATTTACTCTTTACTATCCTTAATATCGCAAATCTATGCACATGTCTATTTTTCCGGTACGTATCTTCATAAAGATCTCTACGAATTGAAATTCCTATTCCTATTCAAAAATACATAATTTTGCGCTTATAAAAGGCTTGAGACATGACCAATTCTTGTCATTTAACATATTCGCTCCGTGAAATATACGATCGTTTCGTATACTTGTTTTAACCAACTCCACTAGTCTCCGGGATGTATAAAATAAGGCATTTATATCACGATTGCGCCATTACGGAAACAATTTGTTTAGAATGCTTCACTAATATATTGTCTATCGAGTATGCGCAATATAAGGATTTGTATTGCAATAAAGTAGATAATTGACGCATTTGGGTAGATATATGGCCGTTTCTCGCATAGGCTGGGCCCCTGAATGAACCAAGTGGGCGAGTTCATGCGATGTCAATAGAATGAAGAGAATGAAGAGGAGTCGATGACTTGGACATTTCTTTTCGAATTATCGACTACGTTATGCAGAATTCTTCTGGTGGATTAGCAGCATTGAGTAATATGAGATCATGTTTGCTGCAATAACGTGTTTTCATTTGATAAGATTTGATAAAATGGATATATTCATTAAAGTGGGTAATTAAAACATAATCACGCTTTTCATTGAATGTGGTAGGAATTGCCAAGAATATCAAGAGAATCAATTCAGATCTAACAGTGACTTCTTTCATTTTTTTAGTCTAAACAATAAAATAATTAAGCATTTTCACAATTTTCCTGTACGAGCCGGTAAAACGCCCAAGTATTTGTTACGCAAAATATTTTCACATATGTATTAAAATTTGAAATGTATTTAATAATTATAATTATTAAAAACTAAAAACCACAATAACTCAAAACCACAACAGGAGCTCATGATATACCTTTTGGAACAAAACTAAATGAACTTTTAAAGATACTTCATACATCATTTTTTACTACTTTAAGCAAAATTCAACTAGTTTATTATTTGCAGTTTTATATGCAATTAATCCATGGAGTATAAATAGCTCAGCCAATTCAATGGACAACTTATTCATGCAATTTGCCAACAGGTGAATATTCTGAACATCTTAGAAAGTCTTTTCAAAGATATGGATTATATTTTGTATAAATGTGAATACTTTGTTAATAAAGTAAAAAACTTAATAAAGTAAAATTGTAAAAGGAAATATATGTTGCACTTCTTAACAAAAATTTTTGATCATTTTAGTTACTACAGTACTACATTTCTTTTACCATGATTTTTATAACTATTTATAAGTTGATCATACATCTCGGTCTGCCCGGAACATCCCGAATTTCCAACTTGTGTCCCAGTTTTTTTTAAAAGCAGTCATCTTTTGTCCCGGATTGTCCCGTTTTTTCTAAATTAATAGTTTTTTTATTCTCTATTTTATTTACAACTATCCAGTTAAGGACATTTAAAAAATTTTGGAAAATTTACACTCGATTGTTGTTTTCCCATTCGGTATAATATTAACAATATTTTATTGATGATGATATAATCTTAACTATTTACTTATGAACAATTTCTTATAAATAGTGACTAAGTTATTTCAATCTTTATCAAGAAAATTGATGACTTAAATCCAGTGGCGCTTTTCTTTTCAACCTACAATAAATTTTCAATATGTAAATTAACAAAAATTATAAAAATAAACAAACCGGTGCTAATTTTCTCAAATGAATTAAGAAGAAAATTTGAATAGATTTTTATACAAGGCTCACAAGCGAGAAAAACAGAGATAAAACATGGATAAAAAGGTATTACATATAAAAGGTCCGCAATTCCGATTAAAAAAATTTATTCATATAATAAGAAACTGATTTTTTAGTGTATCTTTAATATGGTCATATTACTATTAATAATTTATTTTTATTTCTATTCCTGCTATTATTTCTTTAAATTTACTTTTTTATCATCACGTAGATATTATTAAATGCACATATTCATTGTTTTAATTTCATAAGTATTTTCAATAATCTATGTCACTAACTGAAACCCAACGCTATTCCATTTTTGTCCACATTTCTCTATAATTCCAAGATAGCAATAAAACCTATAGAATAATGCCTCGCCGACAAAATCGATTAGCACAAAATTTGCCGTTGAGAAAGGAGATTGGCAATAAATAAGCAGAAAATAAATAGATACAAATTTTCGATTGAGTGATGAATCGCATGCGAGCGAGACCTGTAGAACTCGTTTGGAAGAATCTAGCGAAGAGACGCGTTCTTTCCGTGGAATAGCAGAATTATTTATTGACATTCCGAGGAATCGACGTTTGATTTGTGGGCTTATTTGTCTCTGCAACGGCGACCTGCTTACGTTTGTACCGTGCGAATGATAACATGTACTGGTACCAAAACGAGATAAAGAAATGCCGGGAATTAATTAGAAATATAAAATCCCGTGATGGAATACCCTCTGTCTGACGATCTCAAGTTATTTTTCTTCAACTTTGCAAAACATCCACTTTTTGTTTTTATATGCTAACATTTATGATATTGAAAAAGTGTAAAGTCTGGGGCATAGCTCTGTACGGATCAGAGACATGAACTCTAAGAAAACCGACTAGAACTATCTGAAGAGTTTTGAAATGTGGTGCTGGAGGCGAATGGAGAAGATAAAGTGGACTGACAAGATAACAAATAAAGAAGTCCTGAGGAGAGTGGGTGAAGAAAGAACTCTACTTAGCACGATCCTGAAAAAAAGAAAGAAACTGGATCGGACTTCTTCTGCAAAAAAGAGTGCCTCCTACACGACGTCGTCGAAGGCACAAAATTCAAGGACTGACAGGATTGGGAAGAAGAATGCAGATGTTTGATGACTGCGAGAAGAGAAAATACAAGGAACTGAAAGCCGAAGCACAAGAGCAGGAAGCATGAAAGAACAAGTTTGGAAAGGAAAATTTATTAAAAAAATATAAAGTGTTTAATGGACATTAATTTATATTAATAAAACGGTAATGAAAATAATATACAAGAGAGGTAAGAAAATCATTTCTTCCTTCGGGCAGACTACTATTTATTATTACTATTATTATTATGCTAACATATACGCATAAAAAATATCATTATCTTTATTATCTATATTGATGAACTGCATATGTGCAAATTGTCTTTGGACTAAGTTGAAGAAAACCATCAAAATTGAGTTTAATTGATTTCTTTTTGTATGAAATCGAAAACATTTTCACTTACTTTAACCCTTTCCACTCGGATGCCGCCACTCCGGCGGCAAAATTCATGTAAATCTAAGAATTTGCGAGTGGTAAGGGTTAAAATCACAATAAGTTATATAGGATAACCATTTATGTAGGCATATTCGAAAATATAACAATTTTGGATGACTGAATTTCTTTTACATAAATTTGTGTTTTTATTCTTAAGATCTTGATAAACAGTTCTACAAAAATCTATCTAAAAATAATAGGATAAAAATTAATATTTTACATATTACAGTAATTTCAGATAAATTCAACAGTTACTTTAAAACAACAACTAAAATCCAAAAATGTTTTTTATTTATTTCATACTTTTATGGAAGAAAGTCGGTAAAACACAATAATTGTTGTGTAAAATGTTGCAACTATTTTCTTAATAAAAATGGGTTTAATTTTATATTTTATATGCAATTAAAATAAAATAATCAAACTCTTTGTTGAGATGTGTAAAAATAAAATGAAACTGAAGAAAAGTCAAAATGGGTCACAAACGTGTGAAATTTTTTTTTAATAAAAATTAAACATAACTTAATAAAAGTGTTTAAATCGCATAAGAAAAATCAGCAATCATTACCCCCGTGTCGTACTACAAAAAGCAATTAAAATCTTCTTAAGCAACCCTTATTCTTGAGAGGGTAAGAAAAACTTAATTCAGCTCAGTCATTGAAGGAAGGTCGAATTAATGGTCGCGTAGATAAAGATGAATTATCGACGGGTATGAAATAAACAGAGGTGAATTATTGCTAAACTCTTCAGTGATATCAGAACTGCGGGAAATGTATTGCGCTTGATAATGGTTCGGCCGCAGACGGTTATAATTTATGATACTTCCAGTATCGTAGAATTTGGCTATGAGTTTGTTTTGAGCAACTAAGGAAAATATATTAGCCGAGTATTATTTACTTGTCTTGGTATTTCTCTTTAGCCAGGATGCAATGACTATCAAGGATGAATTCCGTTGGGCATATAGTTAAGAGCATATACGCAAATGGTCATAAGTTGAAAACTGGATTACTGCGGTAAACTAAAAGTAATTGCAACTGAAAATTTTCATCCGAGGTACAGAAATTTGTAAAATTTAGGTAGTTCGTATTAGTATTTTGCCTTGGAGCAGGTTACATGAACTTCCCGATATGTGTAAATAATTGACTTAACCAACAAAAATAAATTAATTTATGAGTGATTAAAAGTATTCCGAGTGGATTTATTACACAAAATTGAAAACAAACCAACACTATAACTCGGGGTATTTTCTAAAAGCAAATTTTCACAAATCAACAATTTTTATAATTGAACCAGTTCCGGTAGGACTTTAATGGTTTCATATGTTCATTAAGACCAAGTACTTTATCGTTATACTAAGTAAATCGTCTAATTTTAATTTTAACAAACGTCAAAAACATTTTCTCAAACTGTGATGAATTTTCAAGTTAAACTACTTGTAGCAAGACCGTAATATTTCAGTAAGGTCTATGGGACCATGATATATATCGCCAAAAAAAGTTCCATTAAAATCGGCTTAATTTTTTTTTCAACTCTTTTTACAAGAAAACGGCTCGGTAGATTTTCACTAAAACAAATCAATATCATAGTCAACTAATATCTTTCGAACAGTTTTTGATTTTTTAAAAGTGATTCGAAATGAAAATTTAAAAATAGGCAAATCGTTTGAACGTGTTTGAAAAACTTTGAGCTTCAATTATACTTATTGTTAGACTAACAAAATTAAAATTACTTAAATGCCAATTTTATTAACTTCAGTTCATAGTTTTAAGAATTCAAGATGAATAGAAAAATATATAATCTTTCTACGAATTAATTACCTGAGTAGTTATATGTGATTCATACGTGACACTGTCTATTTTATTTCAATGGAATAAAACAATCATGAACAGAACATCTTTTATGATCAGCAGATTGTGAGGAAAATCGAATAAAAGATATAATATATTGAACACATTGAAAATAGATTTAAATTTAATAAAAAGAATTGTTTCTGCGGATTTGAAAATCAAATTTTTAAGAACAAAATTTATTTTTAAATATTAGTTTTCATTTATAATCACGAATATGTAAGAATAATTTGATAAAAATATATTTTCGAGCAAAAAAAGCCTTACCGAGTGAAGTAGATAGACCAACATTTGGGTTGTAGTCTAACAAGAAGCTCAAAGTAAAAAAAATAATGCAACAGTTCATAGAACAGTGAAAATCTGATTGCTGTTTAAAAAAACGAATAAATAAATCAAGAACCAGATAGCATATAAATAGATATAGATATATTACATGAACTGTCCTAGAAGGTACATATAACTAATTGGTGGAAAGACAGCACAATATTTATAATTTGCCATTTATAAAAGAACTCTAGAATAGCTGTACAAAAAATGAGAATGTTTTGTTCAATTAATAGAAATACTCAGAAATATATAAAATTATAGATATCAATTGCCCACGATTTAGCATGTGATGTGAGGCGATGAAGAAACTGATCTGCACCTCGCCCAGTATCGTTTCCGATGCTGCGAAGGCGCAAGTAAGGCGAACTCGAACCCGATCTCGAATGCGAACGCCACTGCCTCGTGATTGATTCATTGGAAACATGTGCCACTCACAACTCTCTCACTCGTCACAACTTGATTCTATATATGTATGCATGATATATTATGACATATTCATGACTAACAGCTCCAAGTATAAATCAAGAAAGTATTTGTTTCAATGCAGGCAGGCAGAGCACAATTTCAAAAGTGGCGACATGTATATATATATATATATATATAAATATATATAGTTGAAGTATTTTGCAGCCCAATCGTCGAACTAAAAGAAGGTTAAAATAGATAAATTCTTTATTCTATTAAACGTTTCTATACCTAATGTGTATCATCATTCAGTAATCGAACCAGGAAAAAAACAAAAAAATATAAAATTTATAAAACGCTGAACTTGTGCAAAAGAACAACATAACTAATAAATAATTAATAAAAAGCGAAAATTAAAAGAGCATATAATGCCCCAATTTTAAACGTTTTGCTCTGTACGTCGTTGAGCGTTGAACACGTTTGAAATGGTATTCTGGCTTTTTATATGTGATACAAATTATTATATTTGATATACGTATATTATATTTTACTAGATATTTTACATTAATTAAATTATCAAGTATTTTGCCATTTTGAAATCCTGATTTAAAGCTAACTTAAACTTTTAATGAAACTTGCAACACACTTTAGAACATTTTTTCTAAAGGAGGGCTTTCTCAAAGTCGACCAAGTTTAAGAAATTTAAATTCTTAGTTCAATTTGTATTATTATTTTAACTGTGGCCCTAGAATTGTTATTGTTAAATGAATAAAATTAATGAAAATTAACCCACAATAATCGAAATATGGTCATAATTACAGCAAAGCTCCAGGTTGCACTTAAAAGCTCATTATTCTTGGTTTGACGTTAAGTTCTGCGACACCCTGTATATAGCTCGAGTTCTATATAATTCTTCTGTTTAAATTTCACAAGTTTCGGCTAAAATTTCAGCTTTTATCAAAATATCTAATTTTATCCTAATGCCAACACTGGTAATCCATAATATTCATGAGATAAGTAATCCATAATATGTATGATTATTAATTTTGTTATGAAAACATGCACATATAATCTTCGATAATTATCTTCAAATATATATTCTCTAATAATAAGTATTATAATTGCAGCAAACGTTTCAATATTTAATCTTAATCTGACATCAGTTACCATCCATACAACTAAAAAATCTATTTAAATATATAAAGGCAATCAAGAATCTACTTAAACCCCATTCTAATGTTAGAAATTTTACTACCGTAATGAATGTTCATACCAAGAATAATTATTCTAAAACAAATAATCATAGTTGATAATTATATAAGTCGTGTCCCCGTCACAATATTAATAAAGCATGTTCTGAAATTATCACCAAAACCTGTTCAGTGATAAATTGGATGAGCTGATCCTAAAAATAACCAAAGCTACCAGTATGTTGATCCGTTCGCACAAGCACATAAATATTATAGAATTTATGATGTCTTTAAAATGTATTTTGAGTGAATTTATTTATACTGCAATATCTTAATCGTATTTGATTCAAATCACGTTTGACAGTACGAAGGAAATTTACCAAAAAAATCTATAAGAGAGAGTCGTATTACTGATTGAAGACAATTTCTTTTATTTACTGTATACAACAAATATTTTATTTATTTCACTGTTGACTATTAATTTATCTATTTGCATTTAAGTCTGAAAAACAAAATTACTGCTCAAAAAAATCAACTACAAAACATCTAAAACTGAATTAATCACAATCCCCAAAATATATGATGATTACACTAAACCATAAAAATATTTTACTGTATACCAAGACAGATAATAAAACATTCATCAAGGATACAAAAAACAAATGTATTTATAAAAAATAATTAAAAAGGTGATTGAAGAAAGTTTTGTAATTAAAGATAAATTAGAAAAATTAATGTAGTATGTTCACCAATAAGCAGCAAGTCACTGATAATCAACTCCATTACTCGAAGTTAAATTGCTTGCACGAAACGAAAAATTTATAAAATATAGGTCCGCAATGTGGAGATTCTATCTCGCATTTTTATATTACATATACCTATACATATGTACATATAGAAAAATATATATGCAAATAATACAAAATCATATTGTTCCTGTTGTCAATATCGGATTCGTCTTATTGCACAAACAATATTTTGCATACATATGTACGCAGCAGAAGAGCCATATGGCAGGAAAAAAGTAAAGCATGCATAAACATATATCGACCCCAATACGTTTTACATATATTTACAATATTTTGCGAACACAGAACTATCAAAACTCTGCCGGGAGGTGATGAGCATAATATAAATAACTACGCAACAACGCAATAAATGCATTTGCAATTTTTCATCTTTGCACTATGGGAAGGAATAAATTCCATTCGTACACATATTCATACGCCCAATAAATATTTGGCGAAATAAAATGTTAACCATTAAAAAATAGTTACTTTTTGCTATACATTTTTATAAGTTATGAGAACATTCAAAAAATTATGACGTGGTTTCATAAAAACCATAACTAAAGTCAACCCACATCTTATCTCTACCTATGATATATGTTAATAAATCCGCATATATATAAATAAATATATATATATATATATATATATATATATATATATACTATATACATATAAACTGGTATACTCTAGAAATATTATCTTAAAATAGTATTAGAGTATCTCGAATGATTCGATTCAACTCGAAACTCGAATAAGTCGATTCGAATTCGGATGGCTCACATTCATTTTTTTATTTTTATAATAAAATTATATTTATAAATATATAAAAAAATTTAATAAATATAAAAAAATTATAATCAAACATTGTAGCACAGTTAATATTTCTCGGCTTAATACGAGTTGATTCGATGCAACTAAAATGTGATTCGAATGGTTACATGATTACATGATTCTATATTTTAATTTTTTATGATTTTTATTGTAGTTCTTAAATATGCTGTCATAGTTTTTTTATAATAATTTTAATTTATTTCAATAATATATAACTATGACGAAATAGCTTAACGTAAATAATAAAAAAAAATTGAATCATTGCTATAAATTATGATAATGAATTTATAATCACTAATAAAAACTACTGCTATTTTAAAATTACTAAAAATTGAGAAAATCTTTATAAAAATTAACAATTTTAAATGTTTTAACTCTAACAAATTTTTGTTTTCCGTATAATTCAGATTTAGAATTTTGAGTACGTTAAAAAAACGTCAAAATCTTATAAGGAAAAAATGATCCATGAAAGTAATGGACCGATTCGGCCATATGACAAACAAATGTTATGGCAAGGCTATGTTATGAAGAACTTTCCATACTCATTCGTTCTAAATATTAACAAAAGCTATTTTTCTCAGGTTGTCAGATAGAAAACCTAATCTAGAAACCGCACAAATGTCAAAAAAACGATCTTAGATAACAGGATCTTTCTGATCCAGCTTCATAACACACGAGTGACGTTGCAGTTTATGTGTAAAATCTCTGAATGCACAGCAAATACATGACATTTTGACAAATTATACTGAATAATTCAGCAGCATCATGTTGCAAGTTGGAGCGCAACATGGCCTTGCCATAACATTGATGTATTGTGCGGCAGAATCGGCCCATAAGAAACGATTGATTTATAGTAAGTTGATATTATATAATCATACATTGTAGCACAGTTAATATTTCTTGGCTTAATACGAGTTGATTCGATGCGACTAAAATGTGATTCGAATGGTTGAAAAAAATATCCTTTTTAAATTCCGGCTATGTCCATATACATAATTACACATTTTTTGGAGATTATGCACAGAATAATGTAAGCAACGCTCGCATATTCTAAACAAGTCTAGTGTTGAATCGGTTCATGTAATATGAATAACAATAAAGCACAATGTTTCGTGACAAAAAACGACCTCACATCCCCCCTTTCTATTTGATATACTGTGATTAAATTCCGACTACTCGGCCATTAACGCCGACGAAACAGACAAAATCAAGCGTAGTTGTAACATTAAAAAGCAATCTACATAAGTATATCGGATTGAAGTGCATCCCTGTGAAACGGTGCCGCAATGGCATCCCATGGCAATCCATAGACCGCTAATTGAAATGGATACAACCCATTGCGAACGCTTTACTGCCGGACTAAGTCCGGTGTGCGGTGCGGTATAAAACACTAGTAATGGCAACGGGCAAAAGGCGCACTGCCACGATATGGCCGTTAAGACCGACTCAATTGTCCGTTTTATAGAAATATATTCGATACTTACAATCCAGCTCTATGGCTGCGGAGGGTTTGACACCGAGAGCGCTAACTTATGCGCATAACTTGTCCGACGATTAAGGTGAGGTGACGGCGAGAGCACCTTGCAACTGGACGACGGAGGAGACGGTGCAACGTTTCAATACACTTTTATCGTTTGATGTCACATTAATGCGTTTTTAATCATTCATAGGTATCATTCGGATGATAGAAGAACTACACTTAATAATATTTAACACCGAATGAAAACAAAAGATAGAGTAAGATTTAAGGAAAACTCTACTGGGAAATAAAAAAAACTATTGAATCATAAATGTTATGTAAATTCCATTAGTAAAAATAGTGAGATTGGCTTTAATAATATCTTTAATATTATATAAAATATTGAAAAATTCTTTCATATTCAATATACTAGACAGAAATTGATGAGACAATTTGACTTGAATTATTGACTTTCCGCAGGGTAAGTTATAGTAATGGGCCGAAAATCGAAAATGATATTTTTTGCATATCTTCACATTTCAGAGATTTCTGCACATTACCTCAGAAAAAATGGATGTGTGTATGTGTGGAGACAATTTTTCGTCGACGATTTCGGGCATACGGATGAACCTATTTAAAAAATTCCTATTAGAGGCACTCGATTCCTATTGATAGAGAGGTGTGCTGATTAGTTTTTGATGAAGACAGGTCCAGCAATTCGGAGATATGAAGCAAAAAGTACTAAAAATATCAGTTTTTAGGTGAACAGATCAACCGATTTGAATGATCTAAAAGACGAATTTGTCGAATTTTTGTCGAATTTTTTGTACGGGTGGACCGATTTGAAAAATTCAAAAAGCACTCGATTCCTATTTATAGGGAGATGTGCTTATTAGTGAGCAAAAGTGCTAAAAATGTCAGTTTTTAAGAAAACGGATCAACCGATTTCAATGATCTAAAAAACGTTCGATTCGTAATGATGGGAAGAAGTGATGATTAGGTTTTGGCAAAAGCATGTCCAGCCATTTCAGAGATATAGAGCTAAATGTGCAAAAAATGGCAGTTTTTGAGAGATCTAAGCATCCGATTTGAATGATTTAAAAAAATCCTCGAATATATCATTAAGGTATGAGAAACTCCAGCAATTTGCCTTAGGGCACGATGCCACACACCACTAATTTATATTACAACTCATACTATACTTATGCATTTTATACAAATTTTATCTTGTTTACTATATTTTTAAAACGTGTTACTTTGTTCACCGATATTTTTACATTATTTGACAATTTTAAAAATACACGAACAATACGTATGGAGATAAAAATTAGTTAACTAAAGAAAGTCGTACAAGTTATGATAATTCTCATTAAATATATTTTTACTTCTTGTTCTAAACATAAATTCTAAGAAAACTAAATTTGATTTATATTGCAAAAAAACAAATTAGTGTTTTTACATACTTGTCGATTGCACTATATAAAAAAAAATACTGAATACCAATATTTAATTAACAACACTTTATATGATAAACCTAACTGCAAAAGTGCAATATCATTCATATGAGTATTATTGCACGACGATTTATAATACGTAAATACAATTATTTTTTAGAATATATTGATGCTAAAATTTAAATTAGGATTATAAATGTTACCACAACAGATCAAAGTCAAAAGCTATGAGCTTTTACTCAATAGATTATAGCTTTTCCTAAAAGAGTTCAATGAAATAAATAATCTAGTGGTGTTGGCATCATGCCTTTAGGCAAATTGCTGGAACTTTTCGTACCAAAAATGGTTTTTTCTCTAAATCATTCCATTTTTTAAAAACTTTGACAAAATGTCGAAGCGCGTAAACAATATTTATACTTATTATTAAAATCTATATAAAATATCTGATAATTTGATGTACATATGTCTAATGATCATTTTTGACCAACAAATGGCATTCTTTTTTAACTTTTTACTCGATCTCCAAAAATTAAACTTACCTTCACAAAAATGTAAACAGTTTGTCATTTTGTTCTCACAAGTAAAATGTTTTTTGAATTTTTGAAATCGGACGTTCCGTTCTCTCAAAAATTAAATTACTTTTTTGCACTTTTCGCCCCAAATCGTATCTTCGAAACGGCTGGATCTGCCTTGTCCAAAAACTAATCAGCACGTCTCCTTATCAATAGGACTCAAATGTTATTTTAATCATTCAAATCGGTTCAACCGTGTTCCCGAAATCATCGACGAAATTTTGTATCCAAACACACACACACGCACACACACATAAACATGCACAAACACATACACCCATTTTTTCTAAGGTATTCCAAAATTTTCAGAAACCTCTGAAACGTAAAGATTTATAAACATTTTCATTTTCAATTTTTTTATGATTACTATGACTCACCCTACAGAAAGTTAATTATTGTTTATAATTCAAAATCTATAAAAGCATATCAAAGTGTAACTAACATTTTCATAAACCGATAAGAGTAGAAAGTTTCTGTGAGTATTGAGCATTTTAAAATCGCTTTTCTTGTGTTCATAATGTGACACCTGTAATTGCAATTTGATCTAACTTAATATAAACCTACAACTAAACTGGCAATTGTCAGTTAATATTTTTTTCTAACGTGTTCAATTTTTTACCAAATATCGTTATCCGTTCCAGGACAAGTGCAAAAATCTTATTATTTACGCAACGTCAACAATTATATTTATTTCACCATTCCTATGCACAATGCTACCTCATTTATAAGTACTCTAATACTTACAATATATACTTCTTACCCAGATAAAGTTATTTGAACCAATTCGAACTGCTTTTTGTAGTATATTCGAGTATTACATACCCTCGTACGCTTTTACAGCAGAGAGTTAACGTTAATTACCGTCGTAGTGATACCGCAAGGGGCACTCCACTAATGGGAATTGATTGTAAGCATTGCCGGATAGAAGATGGACCATAAAACTGGTAGCCTTCAGGAGGATTATCAGAATATGGAAGGTGGCCGTCTACACACTACGAGTGAGTTTCGGCTAGTCGTCGTTAACCGGTGGAAGTGCTCGCAAATCGTTATGGATTTGGTGCAATAAAACTGTCGTTAAACATGACATGAAATGCATAATATGTAATGCACATTTTGCCATTATAAGGGGCTATCAATGGATAGTTATCCGTCATGCGTCATTTTTGATTGCCAAAAATTTTAGCCTTTTGTACATTATATAGATTGCTATAATAAACTAGTGGTGTATGGCACCGTGCCTTAAGGCAAATTGCTAGTACTTCCCGTACCGTAACAAAATGATCGAGAAATATTAAATGTCCAATTTTTTTTTATTTATTCTTTATAACCCATCTGAAACTTGGGTTCAATGAGGATATTTGCTGACGGGTACAGGATTTTTAGAAATTCCCCCAGTGGGGAATTTCCTTACATAAATATGTTGATTGTTAATTTATTAAATCTTGCGGCCACTTTCTTTTTAATCTTCTCATAGGTACTTGTTTTAGCAGGTCTTTTATTAGAGTGTTTGGATGGTATGTGCTCTTTTGATGATATTTCTTGTCCAATATTAATAAGAATTATATAAATTGAATTACAAAGTTAAAATTATTTATTTAAAGTATATATGTGAGCTTAAGAACGTCATTCAGAATTAAAATTAATATCTGATTATTTTCTATGAAAAAATAAATTTTGTTTTAAAAAAAAATGTAATAATTTTTATTCCAAACTCAATTGTTCTGTCAACACTAGCAAAAAGTTTTTTGAATAGTTCAAATCGGATGCTTAGTTCACTCAAAAACTGCAATTTTTTGTACATTTAGCTCTGTACCTTCAAAACTGCTGGACCTGCCTTAGCCAAATACTAATCACCACTTCTCCCAATCATTACAATCTAAATGTTTTTTGGATCTTTGAAATCGTAAACTCCGTTCTCTCAAAAACTCGATTTCTATTTTCTGCACTCTTTGCTCAGTATCTCCATAACGGCTGGACCTGCCTTTGCCAAAAACTTATCAGCACATCTCCCTATCAATAGGAATCGAATGTTTTTAGAACCATTCAAATCGGTTACACACACATCACATTTTTTCTGAGGTATGCCAAAATGTTCAGAAACCTCTGAAACGTAAAGATATGAGAAAAATTTCGTTTTCAATTACCATAACTTACACTATGGGAAGTCAATAAACTGTAGTAGTCATATTGCTTAAAAGCTTTGAATTATTTCTGGGTTTCTTAATCATTGATTATCTTAATATTGAATTTTGAGCAGATAATTCACAATTAAGAAGATAATTCACAATGAAGAGAAAAAGAAGAATGAAGTTATGTTGAAGAGTACATAGAATAGGATAGAATAAGAAATAGAAAGAAAAATAGGATTTATGTAAGGAAAATAGTGTGAAACTGAAGATTGTATTGAAATTGAAATATGTTGTAGGTGGCTAAATGCTCGAGTAAGTGAGGCCAAAAAATATATATATATATATACATTTCCTACTGGTTCTGGTGTCATTTGACACCAACGAAGAATCGATTATAAGCATTTCGAACAGTAAATGGACAATAAAATTGGTAACCTCAGGGATATGAAAGATTTCAGTTCACGCTCAGAATGAGTTTCGGTTTGTCGTTAGGCCGATGGAAGTGTTCATAAAGCATTATGGATTTGAAGTCATAAACTGTCGTTAAATGTGACACAAAATTTGTAATATGTAATGCACATGTTACAATTAATTATAATGTCGGAAGTATTATACAAATATTACTATGCTTGTTTATATAACATCTATTTCTTTCACATTGAAATGCTTCATTGCCTCAAATTAAAATCAAGACTTGTAAAATTCTATGGTTGAAAATACAGTGTACAGCATGGTAAATACTTTGGTCGGCTTGGTATTCTGGTGTAGATGCATTAATTTCATGTGATTTTTGAAGGCAAACAATATTTTTACCTTTTTATTTTTCATGTTATTAACTTATGTTTTGAGAATATGAAAATATGTAGAGGTAATGTTTTAATTCTAAAAGGTTATAAAGTGGAACATCGCAAAAATTGGCGCTTGACCAATCCCCATGATTATAGTCCTCCAAATAATTCAGAGGATATATTGTATATAAGGTGGCCCTTAATATGGATGTTTTAGAATTTCTTTGCTTCCAGGGGCTCAAATGCTTCCAAATTGATAAAAAACAATTCTCTTAAGTTTTAGCTCGTAATATTAACTTTAAGATAGTCCGCACTCCAAAGTTTCTTGGTTTTTCTTCCTAAGTTAATACTTATTACATAAAATATATCAAATTTTTTGTTATAATTTTGGTATTTATAGTCAAAATAAGCAAATACAATGTTATTCTCAAAATTTTCATTCACTTGCCGCTAAGTTATATAACAAATGAAATTTTACTCACGTTATTTACATAGACTGTCAGTAACTTATTTAGATATAAACAGTCTTATTTTAAATTAGTAAAAATCGATTTCTTAAAAATTATAGATCAGAATACGTTCTAAGAATCAAGGGAAAGCAATTGTAGAAATCCTAATTATTCAAATACAACAATTCTTATTGATGATTTGAACTGGATTAATTTCAAATATCAGAAAGTTTACGATGTGCCAATGTGCTCTCACTAAAACTAACGAAAAGTTTATTGATATAGTTTTTTACTTCATATTTTTGATACAACTTTCAAAATTATTTTACTATTTTTTTAATGTGGCTATGTACATGAGTGTTTTGATTTGTGCGGCATAAATATGTATAATGTGCATATAGTGATATGTTTGCGTGAGAGTAAATTAACCGTAGCGAAGAGATGATCTGGCAAGATCTATAAATCTGATTTGCCAGCTACAACAAACAATATGTCTATCATAATGAATTATGATCATGTTGAATTGTAGGAAACATTGACGAAGATGAAGTTTCATTAAAAACATAGTAAACTATACACATGATGAGATTGAAAATCAAAATTATCAATTCAAGTTTATCCAATCGTTTACTATTTTTAAAATTTTAAATATATGATATAATTATTAATTTTTTTTGTGCAGAGTTGAAAAATTGATGCAATACTATTATAACAAAAGTTAATTCAATTTTTTCAAATTTTATGATTCTCTTAGGACAGTGTAGTTTAAGCTTTTTTATTTGATAAACATATAAATTGTTATTTTTCTGACTTTGTCTATTAGATTAGATTGAAAATTCATTAATTAGTTTAAAATATAATTATTTCATTTATTTTAGTGTTTTGACAATTGAGCTCATCGCATTGAAAAATGTCTCGCGCGTTGTGACATACTAATCACATACGATAAATTTTCTGGTGAATGGTCATGAATTACATGTCAGCGAGATAAATTGATTTTAACAATTGAATTTATTTTGTTATTTTGTGTATATGAACGCCACTAACGATCCATAAAATCAAACACAGAAAAATATTAGTGGAGAAGATATTGAAGTTTTATTTAATTATAATATATGAGTGACATATAACTAATTATACGAGTAGCTGACCCTCAATATCGCAAAAATTAGACATCAAAATATTTCCATTCTATTCACTTTATTTTCAACCCTATAATTTTACGAGTCGTGATTTTAATTTGAGGCAATGAAGAATTTCGATATGCAAGAAATAGATGTTGTGTAACAAGCATAGTAATATTTGTAGACATTATATTTAATTGTAACATGTGCATTACATATTACAAATTTTGTGTCACATTTAACGACAGGTTTATGACTTCAAATCCATAACGCTTTATGAACACTTCTATCGGCCCAACGATAAACCGAAACTCATTCCATGAACTGATATCTTCCATATCCCTGAGGTTAACAATTTTATTGTCCATTTACTGTTCGAAAAGCTTATAATCGATATTTGTTGGTGTCCAATGGCACCAGAACCAGTAGGAAATATATATATATATATATATATATTTTTTTTCTTTATTTTTTGGCCTCACTTACTCGAGCATTTAGCCACCTACAACATATTTCAATTTCAATACAATCTTCAGTTTCATATTATTTTCCTTACATAAATCCTATTTTTTTTTCTATTTTTTATTCTATCCTATTCTATGTACTCTTCAACGTAACTTCATTCTTCTTTTTTTCTGCATTGTGAACTATCTTCTTAATTGTGAACTATCTGCTCAAAACTGAATCATTTAAATCAGACGCTTAGTTCTCTCAAAAACTGCCATTTTTTACATATTTGGCTCTGTATCTTCGAAATGGCTGGGCCTGCCTTTGCCAAAAACTAATAAACACTTCTCCCAATCATTACTAATTGAATGTTTTTAGATCATTCAAATTGGATACTCCGTTCTCTCAAAAACTTTATTTTCTATACTCTTTGCTCCGTATCTCCGAAACGGCTGGACCTGCGTTTGCCAAAAACTAATCAGCTCTTCTCCCTATCAATAGGAATCGAATGTTTTTTGAACGGTTGAATCGGTTGATCCGTGCGCCCGAAAACGTGACTGGAAATTTGTATCCATACACACATACACATCCATTTTTTCTGAGAAATGCCAAAATGTTCAGAAACCTTCAAAATATCGAGAAATGTAAAAATTTTCAATTTCGATTGAAGAAAGTTAAAAATAGGAATTTCTGGCAGAATTCAAAATTCTCTTTCGAGTAAGTGAAAATTTAAAAAGTCAATATAAATTTGACAGTCTTAAATATTGCATCAGCGATTTAGCGGACCTTTAAACCTAATTATCATGCATGTTATTTTATTAAAATAAAATAAATTAAACTACCAACAAATCAAAATCTTGGAAACAAGTCCCATCCGCCTTCGGCATGCTTTCGCATGGCCTGCAAAACGATCATTTACCAACTGAGTTCTGTATTTGTCGTGTTCTTTCCTCCCTTCTTGTCGATACGAGTATGAGGACGACATAAGAAAAATTTTTGGCCGCTGTCGTCGTCCGCGTCCGATTTTCCGCTCGCCTAGTGAATGTTTGTGAGCGGGCGCATCATGTTCTAGTTATGTCGTAGCATGTCGTTATTGAATGAATGTTCATTGTTAAACTCTGTGTGTTCCTGACGTATGGTCGCCGTAGAGACGTAGAGACGGAGCTCGCGACGTAGAAGTAGACTCGGGATGCTACGCCTGGCGAGTCTTAGAGAGATAGAGCAGTAGTGGAGGCGCCCGGGTCAATAACAGTTGGAATTGGTATACAATTTATTTATAATTTTATGTTTACTGGACGTTTTAGGTCATTCTGAATCTAATGAGATAACATTTGGAAAGATTATGTGTGTGCGTATGTATGTGAGCCGATTTTTGACCATCCGTCGACGTTTTGTCAAAAACGGCTGGAGCAATTTTCAAAATTTAAAAGCTACTTCATGTAACTCGATAAGAACTAGCGTTTATTATTTCTGCATGACGAGCGACCGAGACTTCCCTTTGTAATTAGTAGAAAAGTGTAAAATTTTTCGTTAACCCGCAATCTAGAATCGATCTTAAAAATTCAGAAACTGCTCTAAAGATACTGGTTGGAAATCGCGTTGATTCGTTTTTGGCAAAGATCATCCGGGCCTTTACATCGTAAATAAATGTTGAAAAAAAAATGTTTGACGATTTTGATCAAACTTTATATAACTATATAGTGCAGTAAACGGAGTTGAAAAAAGGGTGTAACCTCTGAATTTTTTTACTGTGCTCCGAATTGAATGAAATTTTGGAATTAGGTTCATCTTATCCTCAAGTTCAAAAGTGAAAACAATTCGGGTTGCGCCATCACCCCCCGGGGGGATGACACCCCTTCTCAATTGTGTAAATACATTTTTTCAAAATAACGTCGGAAATCGATAGAAGAACTAATTATAAGAGAAAAATGTCTTTTATAGTTTTTCAAAAAAACTAATACTTTTCAAGTTACTGGCCACTAAAGATTCATATCTTTTCGGCGTTTTTCTTCGTTTTTTTGCAAATATCTCCTAAAATATACATTTTAACAAAAATCATGTAATGAACAAAATAATGTCAATAAAAATCTTAATAAATCAGTATTACATAAAGTGTTTCAGGAAAAATATTAAGCGAGATTTGAAATAACAAAGCCGTTTTTTTATTTCGTTCAAGATTTAATTGTTGTATTTAAAGCCATCTAGTGTCGAGGTATTACATTTTATGCATTTCGGTGAAATTGGGTTTTATAGTGCTCAACATAAGCTTTAAAATGAGTGCTGTTACAAGTTTTTTGCGTATAAAATGAGTGAGCTATCATGCAAATAAGAAGCATATACGATGTTTTTTTCTTTTAAATCATATGGTTTAATGAGCGCCATTTCCACCAGAATTAAAGTAATTCACATTCCATCTAGAATTCACTTCATTATAGACATCTTGATGGATTCTAGCAGATTCACTACTTTAGTACAAACTATTTTCAGAAAACTCACGATTTTATAAAAACTTTTTTTCCAATTAGCGCGGCCGCGCAGTCTTTAAACATTCATAACTCTGTCAATTTTTGTGTGAAAGAAAAATAATAAAAAACAATAATAGGCCAGAAAGATCCCTTGATTTTTATCTTCATGATTTTATACGTATCTTTTATTTTTTTTAAGATATAATGAAAATAATTTCGATTTTTAAAAAAATTGGAAAAATCTTGAGTTTTCTGAGAATAGTTTGTACTAAAGTAGTGAATCTGTTAGAATCCATCAAGATGTCTATAATGAAGTGAATTCTAGATGGAATGTGAATTACTTTAATTCTGGTGGAAATGGCGCTCATTAAACCATATGATTTAAAAGAAAAAAAACTTCGTATATGCTCCTTATTTGCATGATAGCTCACTCATTTACACGCAAAAAACTTCTAGCAGCACTCATTTTAAAGCTTATGTTGAGCACTATAAAACCCAATTTCACCGAAATGCATAAAATGTAATACCTCGACACTAGATGGCTTTAAATACAACAATTAAATCTTGAACAAAATAAAAAACGACTTTGTTATTTCAAATCTTGCTTAATATTTTTTCTAGAACACTTTATGTAATACTGATTTATTAAGATTTTTATTGACATTATTTTGTTCATTACATGATTTTTGTTAAAATGTATATTTTAGGAGATATTTGCAAAAAAACGAAGAAAAACGCCGAAAAGATATGAATCTTTAGTGGCCAGTAACTTGAAAAGTATTAGTTTTTTTGAAAAACTATAGAAGACATATTTCTCTTATAATTAGTTCTTCTATCGATTTCCGACGTTATTTTGAAAAAATGTATTTTCACAATTGAGAAGGGGTGTCATCCCCCCGGGGGGTGATGGCGCAACCCGAATTGTTTTCACTTTTGAACTTGAGGGTAAGATGAACCTAATTCCAAAATTTCATTCAATTCGGAGCACAGTAAAAAAATTCAGACCTAAAACGCTCCGTTTACTGCACTAATAGTTTATATAGGCCAACTATAATCAAATTATAGAAAATATTAAATCAAACCAAATAAAATCTGATGCTATAATTACAGAAGGTGTTATCGCTGGATAGCTATCCTTCACACGCTGTCATATCAAATTTACTGTAAAAGTAGCTGAATGTACTGAGTGTATAGTTTGCTACGCAAAATAAATAAAAAAAATCAAAGAATTAAATTTC
This sequence comes from Ctenocephalides felis, assembly GCF_003426905.1. Classification (NCBI taxonomy): domain Eukaryota; kingdom Metazoa; phylum Arthropoda; class Insecta; order Siphonaptera; family Pulicidae; genus Ctenocephalides; species Ctenocephalides felis. Next base: position 44,255,752 of record NW_020539725.1, on the reverse strand, counting down.
GCTATGTCCTTCAGCTATTCTAATTCTGAATTCTGTCGAACAATTCTATGCTGAAGCATATTCTGTGATAGGTAGCTACTGATTGCAGTTGACGTCCACACCTAAACAGCATCCTAAATAAAATACATTTATAGAACCCGATATGGATATAATGAAATATGTTAGGCAAATTATTTAATTTATACAATTACATGTTTTATAAGTACATTTGAAATGTATCAATTAATATAATATTGAGTATTTTTTAGTGAAAGTCAAAATTTTATTTCTAAAAGAACTGTTGAACATTTTACCTAAATAGGTGAATCTCAATTCCTATTGTTGAAGTTGATTATGTATACTTTTTGGGAAGTTCATTCAACTTGCCTTAAGTCAAAAATGTTACAACTAGTTTATATTTTTATATTTTATTATTTATTTAAAAGTTTATGGAGACCCTCCCAGGAAACATATCCATGAGCAGAGTTAAAATCCAGCTTGAATCAGTAAAAAATATTGTGATCGCTTTTCCATTGTCATATCACACTTCAGTTCCTAAACTTCTGCCCACTAACAACTTCATTTTATCCATATGTTCAATTTGTTATAAGACTAAAACAATTTTTTTTAATTTAATGACGAAAACTGCATAAATAAGCATAGTCCAAAGAGTGATGAAACAACAAAATAAATAGCAATTTTCTTTGAAGAGTTACTGCTTTAATTAAGTGTAACGATCATCACTCCAGTCAAGATAATAATAGGCAAATAATTCCACAGAGCCAACATTTAATTAACAATTGTTTACAAACGTTGTTCCCGACTCTCTAACTATACAAACTAAGGGCATGGGGCATGTGGTATGGAGCCTGGGGGGCGAATTGTGTGGTTATGGCCGGTGCGGTACGACTCAGAGATAATGATCCGTTGTCAGTCGGACAGTGACATGCCAGCGCTCTGACGACACCTAACTAGAGATTCGCTACAATTCACAGGATACTGTTTACCTACAGTTCATATTTTTATTTTGTATGTTTATCCAACCACTATTGGGGATACGTATTTTATGCTGAAGATCGTCGTAAATAAAAAAAATAATTTGCTTAATATTAATTCAAAAACTTATTTCTCAAAGAACCAACATTTGTGGACCTGAGAATTCAAATCTGCAGATCTGTCAGCAGATTACATGACAATATCTAGATCACCATGTACATAATTTAAAAAAAAAAACATCATTGCAAGCTTTTTATTTGCTCGCTTCAGTGTGACTTTGAAATCCTAGATAACATATTTTTACGGCTTGTTCAATGTTATTGTATAGTGCAACACTATGCATTACTTAGTTTTTATTGGGTATTTTGTGGTTTGGAAACGAATTTTATCAACGTTTGCTAGACTTGTCAAGGATATCTCGAGCTTACAATATTGTGGTGTATGAGTAATTCACTACAACTGCGTAGTTTGTATTCTGACCGTTACAGTGGTTTTATACATTATTTATAATTATTACGAATGAGTGCA
>NW_020539725.1:44223862-44254149 GCF_003426905.1 Ctenocephalides felis | reverse complement strand
AAAATGGAACAAAAGGTTTATTAACTTCCCGTAGGGCAAGTTATAGTAATCACAAAAAAATCGAAAATGAAATTTTTATGTATTGTTACGTTTGAAAGGTTTCTGAATATTTGGAATATCTTAGAAAAAATGAATGTATGTGTGTGTGTGTGTGTGCGGATACAAATTTTCGTCGACGATTTCAGGAACACGATCAAACCGATTTAATCGCCCCACTAGTTAGATATGTTTTATTAATTCGGAGCTATCTAGTATTTGTCATGTGATAGAAAAATTTCTACATTTAGTAATATCAAGATTCAATTTTGAAAAACAAATGACTATTAGAACTTTTATGAAGGTCTTGCAAAATATGATAGATTTGAGCAAATTATCCAAACACTCATAAGATTTGAAGATTGTTAGTTCTGTGAAATCTAATCAAGTTTTACATTCAATTAATTACATGAAGGTCACTTGTTCCACGACTGTTAAAAAATGATCCCAACCCTATGGGCGCGCACCGTGTCAGTGGAACGGGAACCCAGATCGCAGAAGAGACAGACACTGTCAGCTGTCATGGAACATTATTACACGATGACGTATTCTTTTCCAGTTCGAACAGTGCAACTTTTGTTACGGTCTCTTTTTATTAATATAGATTTTTTGTTTCAATCCATATACGATGGTACGTCTGTCTTCGACGTCGCATAATGGAGAATCAGTATGAAAAATGCACGCAGAATATTTTGCTACATTTGACAAGTTGTCTATCTGGAGATAGACATAAATAACGTTGCGACTCGTAACGGACTGCGCCGACGGCTAAAGATAAAACTATAATTTATAATTTAGATAATTGCGATTCGGGACTTATGCGCATATATGTCACGATGGATGAATGAATTATTGCATCGCAGTTTATGGACGAATTAATATCATACATATATGTATATTGCAGTATACGTAGACACATGTGTATGTATTTCAACGTCAAAGACAATCAAGATATACAGGGTGTCTCAAAACTTCACGTCAAGCCGAAACGAGTTGGTACAATTGGCCTTAACTGTCCTGAAATAAGTTGAACAAAAATTATCTCGTGTTGTTTGGAAATTATGAGCTTTGATAAGTGCAACCTAAAGCTTTGACGAAACTATGACATTTTTCTGTTATTGTACTTAATTTTTATCAATTTTGTTCATGTAAGATTTGAAACAGTAATCGTGAATAACATTCGTAAGACCGCAGTAAAAAATAATATAATTGCCCAAAGTCTTCAAGAAATAAGCCTTTTTGTTTAACTATTAATTTAAAATTTTTAAGTGGTAGATGTAACTCAGAAGTAGCATATCCGACTCACATGCAGGAGATAATTGGTTTGATTCCTGGCACTTTCTAATAAAATAATGAAGTGTAATAATGAGTTTGTATATGATATATAATTGTAATTGAATAAATTAGTATATAAAGTATGTATATATCTATGAAAAAAACGAAAAAAAAAGTAAAAATTTTAAGAATCAAGAAAAATTAAGATGGATTCAAGGGAAAGAAGTCTTAGTAAAATTAAGATAATGTAAAAACAAATTAATAGAAGAAGTATTTAGAGAAGTAAATAATGTCTAGAGTTAGAATTTGAAATAATAAATTAAAATTAATTAGAATTTGTATTGTTGATTTGAAATTGCTTGGAAAGATAAATAAGAAGAAAATTAATTAAACAATAATATAGGCTATATAAGCTAAATGCTCCAAGTAAGCGAGGCAAATAAAATTATATAAAAAAACGGTCTACTTTGAGAGAACCCTTCTTTAAAAACAATGTACTAAAGTGTGTTGGAAAGTTTCATCAAAATACTGAATATTGTAAAATGGTAAAATCCAAAAAAAATTTCAAGACGGTTAAGGTCAATACTATCATCACGATTCGGCTCGACGCTACGTTCTTGGACACCCTGTCCTATCAAGAAAGCCATCTTGCACTATATTTTTAAACATACATTTTACAAATGAATTTCAAAAAAAAATTACTTGACATATATTACCAAAATTAGAAAATAACTATATAAGTTATTGTATTATCACCAATATAGATAAACATTTCGTTCTTATAAAACAAATATACGGGAAAAACGTAAGCTCCTGTGAGTTAAAAAAAATCACCACATAATTGCAATATTTCAGTCATCAATTTGGTGCTTAGCAAAGTCCAAATCGAAATAATTAAGAATAAGTACACAAATAATAGAATTGTGGTTGTTATATTTAATATTTATGGTTGTGCCTCATTCTATCTTGGGGCGTCATTAATCACGTGAGCAGGTTTTTAAGGATTTTTGGATTCCCCCTCTTCATTGGTGATACATGGTGATATTCAAAATTACCCCCCCTCCTTCACTAAACATCAGGTGTATTTTTAATTACGTGATAAAACTGTAATTTTTTTGAATATTTTTAAAAAAATCAGTTATGTAAATACACGTGATATTTTACTATAACCCTCCCTCCCCCCATGTAATATTTTGTGATTATTTGTCAAACCCCCACTTCCCCTAAAAATCTCACGTGATTAATCGACGCATCCTTTCAATAAACTCGCATTGTAATTTCAGGATAAATTATAAAATCAAACGATACAATAATTAAATCATCTCATCAGTAGACCTTCTTACATTTTTATAGCAATCCAAAAATATTACTTAATATGTTATATATGTTAAATTAAAATATTGAATATAAAAAAAAATATTGGCAATTTTGATTTTTTTGCGGTTGTTGCTAGTTTTGAACTTCTTATTTTATAATCTGAATCTATTTACCCTCAGTGTTCAACACCCGCCTATACATGTAAACTATTTGACGTATTACACGACTCACAGAGGTGGCAGGCTTTCGGGGTGCTTTCGAAAGACAAAGGTAAAAGCATGAAAATCTAAGCTTGCATGTTTTAACAAAGTATCTATAAATGTGTGTCTAAAGAAGAGAGAGTTTGTATGTAAAAGCTCTGCGGTTAGCAATCATCCCTATTCCTGACAATATAAAGGGAATCACATATAATGTGAAAGCTGGAGCCAGAGAAACGTCAGCTCTTCGAAGATTAACTTTGTACAAGGGATGATTTAGAAAAGGATTATTGTTGTCCGAACCATATGTCGTGACAACTTGTTCAATGAATTAATAAACAACTCGACGTCGTTACTTAACTATTCGGAGAAATACACAGGAGACATATCAAAAGGTAAATAATGAATAATAAAATTTTGCAGTAATGTTAAATATGTTGTGTCTTTGGTTTGGAGCATCGAAAGACCAAAGTAATGTTATCTAAAACCATTATTTTATTGTATGCGGAAGATTTAATAAAAAGTCAAGAATTTAAAGACAAGAAATAAAAGATCAAGAGCTATCAGTGGTCACAGCGGCTTCTAGAAAACAAAGTTAAAAAATCTTTGATTTAGAGTATGTTTTTATAGGATTAAGAAACTCTACGAAATCGCGGACTAACTGATTTTGTGTTGTAGTAGTCAAAAAGAAGATAAATGAAGCTACAAGATTATGAAAGAAAAAATATTGTATTTAATTTAATTTTTGTGAAATAAAAGACTCCACTAAACAATCTGATAGCTTTTTTCGAAATCAAACAAATATTTGCAGAAAAGGTCTGCTGCTTTCAAAGAAAAATTATCTCCAGTACTGTTACTGGAGTTCTAATAATCAACACAATAGCTTATAAAAAATTTCTGAATGCTATTTAATTATTGTTAAAAAAAATTAGCAGGACTAAAGGTCGACCAAAAACAATAGACGATTTGCGTGAGAAGAAAAAAATTACCAAGAATGAAAAACTGAATAAATTTTATGAATTGGCAAAACCAATCTTGATAAATTTGCAGATTTTTTTAATTCATATTTAAATTACAATATGTCTTATAATTAAAAGACATTCAGTAATTATTCTGAAACTTTACAGAGCTATAATGTTTTTAGAGAACTACCCATTGGTAAGTTTTCTAATAAATTTGTGGATTGACTAGTAATTTTGTTATCATTTTACAGTAGATCAAAATAATACTTATCAAAACTGAAAGCATGTAGGCATATCAATTATTACTATTATTTATTCATTTACGTATTTATTATTCAATAGCCTTTGGAAAGTGCTCATGCCATATAATTAATATTAGTTCCAATAACAACATATTGTGAATATGTAACATGAGTAATTCGCTGTATTAATCATTTATAAATACATTTATTTATGCAATCACATAACTGCTCTCAATAAATATGAGATAATAATGATTAAGAATAAATATTTCTTTCACACTAGAAATAATTCAAATTTGTCTTCCTTTATTTTATTCATTCTATAAATTCTGTCAAATGTAAAATGAATAAAATTCATTTATTTACTAATTAAAATATTTTTTTTAAACAATCACTCTATATAAATGTACATTATCATTAGTAAATATTGGATTATGATCATTTAAATTTTGGAAGTAAAGTTTTATAGTGCTATAGGATAATCATGGGTCGATTCTGTCGAATAACAGACCAATGTTATGGCAAGGCCGTGTATGCTACGCTCCAACTTCCATACATTATGCTACTGAATCATACTGAGTACTGTCAAATTGTCATATATTGGTAACATTTAGCCGTTTTACACATAAACTGCAACGTCACTCGTATGTTATGAAGCTGTGTCAGAAACACCCTGTTATCCAAGATCGTTATTTTTATATTTGTGCGGGTTCTAGGTTAGGTTTTCTATCTGACAACCTGAGAAAAACGCCCAACTGCAAATCAACCACATGGCTTTTGTTATTATTTAAAACAAATTTATAGCCTTGACATAACATTGATCTGTTATGCGGCAGAATCGATCCATATGTTTTTAAATATATAAAATCAATCATATGGAAAAGAGCTTATTATACTTGTGGAAGCTTATTACACTTTCATGATAATTTAAACGCTATTCACCTTAATTAATGTCTTTTTCGTTATTTAATTGTTTAAAAAACACAGTCATTAAAAATCAAACATAATATTTTTCTTGTATTTCAATATGTTCTACCAAGATATTGTAAAAAAATTAAATGCTTGTGTACTAGAGAATAATTCTTCCATAATTGTACAAATATAAATTATGTATGGCATAAAAAACTATTTCGTTTAAAAACTGAAAAATACAACAACAAAAAGCAATAAATTAGCAATCAAAGCGGCGGAAAGGCAATAGGCAAGATGAAAGAGCGAGTGATGAAATTATATCGAATTATTTTTAAAGCAATCAAATGTATAATAACAATAAAATCATTTTTAATGAAAACATCATCCGCACACTGTTCGATTTAATATCATTCCAAATGAACAATTCCTGTATGAATTCAAGCGTTAAGTATACATTAAATCCTCAAAACATTCGGTCATTTCATTATCAAAGTGCGAATACACAATAGTATGAATTCATTTCATGAATAATATACGTATATATCAAACGTGTTTTATGAAATCACCATCAATTTTATTAATGGTTTATATAATTGGTAATTACGTCACCGGGGAAGTCAAATGTGAAATGAAATATTGAATTTGGTAGAAATAATCTTTTACACACAGTGATACCAGAAATTATGGCTGATCATAATGCGCACGATAATTCTATATTGTTGCAGTAAATCGGATATTTCACTATATTTCATGCTAAAATAAATAATTTACGGATATATAGTTGTGATAAAAACATAATGGGCCAAAGATTAACAAACTAGGCGAATTTAATTTATTAAATTCGACACCATATAAATCTGCTCTGTACATTTTTTTACTGTTTCAGAACTGGCAAAATTCCAATTTTTATTTTGTATCGATTTTACCGGAAAACCAATAGATTTAATATAACGCTCATTGTATATTTATAAAATTATAAAATAATTCATAAATTATTATCAACTTATTAATTAACACCTGTGTTTTTTTTTTGTTGGTTTCACTGGATGTCAAATCCGGCTCGAAGGACCAATGTTTTTTTTATGTTTTGATTGATTGAATTTTGAAGGACCAATTTGTTGTAAACACCTTAATTTGTAATTTTATGTATTTATATTAATTGCAAATTATAATCGTATTTACAATAATTACAATGTGTTTTAATATCGTATTGATTGATTTTGGATTGATTGCATTTGTTTATATCAAAATATCGGCTACTTTGATTTGGCGTGAACAACCTGAATTGTAATTTAGAATTACAGAAATAATATTTCGCACATTACAAAATAAATTCATAGTAATAATTGATTAAAATTCAACTATAAATTTTAAAACCAATATAATATAGTTTTCAGCAACTATCATTTCCTTTTAGTAAATAAAATATGATTTATTACATGCTGTACGATTTATTAAATATTATATGATAATTCATATTATTTGAGCAAATACAAGAAAATATTTACATGCACTTCTGGTATACAACATGTGCAACTTCATAATATCTGCAAAATGGATAATTATTTTATTTCAGACATTATCAATCTTCGAAAACAACGTTGACACGACCAAACAAACATTTTTTTGATAAAAAATATATGAGTACAGAATTCAAATATATCAATCATTGTGACAAATGGATAATTTATGAATACAATTAATAAGCAGAAAATGCAGTACTTTTATTTTAATGATACGAATATTTGATTGATCATGTTACATATATGTCAAAATTTAAAAATTATCATTGATTTTTTCTGAACAATGCTCGTATCAAATGCATTTGCATAATATATGCCAGGTACGCGTAAATAAATTGATGTACATGATAATATAATCAATCGCTGGGTATTTTTTTGCGCAAAATTAGGTTCTTTTTTATCATTTCGTAAAAATATTCGCTGATCGCTGTATAAAAACATTATAAAATTGAAAAAAATAAGATTTAATTTCCGTTGAAACCAACAAATTAGTTACATCAATTTGTCGGAAAGGAAAGAACAATGGATATTTAAAATATGTTTTATTAGCATAGTCATGCAAAATATTAAAAGCTTTAATTGCATAATCGTATCAAATTGAGAATAGAAAATGGAAAAATCAATATCAATTACCATATCAATTACACTCTGAATAAAACTCATACAATGTGTAAGATTTGCCCAAAATTTTTGAAAACTGCAATATACACAAAATTGAAATGATATGTACTACCAAATCATTAGCAATAAAAATTGATATTTCAGATATGTTGTTAAATCAATCATGGAAAAAGTTATCAGTTAAAGCTATTTTTTTATTGATTGGACAATTGTATCTAATATTCGTTTAATTTTTGTTTTTTTTTTTAATTCTCTTTATTAATTACAATCGATCGCTATAAGAAGAAGACATTCAGTAATTTTGAGAATATTTGAGGGTAAAGTTAATTTTAAAAGGTTACTCAGTAGTAAGCCTTTGCATTTTTGTATGAACATTTTGCTTAAAATTTTTGCCTCGAGGCAAAATATTATTTATTAGTATAATGGTTATACTGTTAATTAATATGCTTAGAAAAACCGCATCAGCCCGATAATAGGTAGGAAATCCGGTCCATATATCTAAATAATTAAGTGAATAATTTACGAGAATATCATTATAAAAAAGTTATTTCACTATAACACAAAATCTGCGCAGACAGAGATGTGACAAGAAATGCACTTAACTTCTGATTATAATATTATAAATAGCAATGTATGAAAGAATGCAACATGTATTATGTAGAAAATTTCAAATTCAAGATGAATTGATTTAAGATTAAAATAATGTCTTAAAGTTCTAGTAATTTGAACTTAGATGTCATAAACAAATCAACAACGTCAAATGTCAACAACTTTTCAAACGCATTTGTACTTTCAACCATACCCAAGTAATTTCACAAATAATTTTCTGCATTCTCATAAAACCTCTGTGCAGATACAGATTATGATCATTCGAACAGAAAATTTCGTTTGAAAATCAATTAATGCAAAATCGTAAGCGGAAAACAACCATGTGTTCTCATTTAAATCAATATATGAAGTAACTCAATCGAAATGGATCGGCATAGAACAGATATTACAATTAGCAACAATTATATGGAAAAAAATATTTTGATACTATATCATATTTTATGCATCATGTGTAAAGAACAATAAATCAATAACTGTGTTGAAGAGTTCAAGAAATTGAATTGTAACATATGTGAATAAACTAGATAGAAGTGGTATTTTTCTTTTAAAATTTGAAGGCGTCCATTAAACATGTGAGTGATTCTTGAAGATTTTTGGACCCTCCCTTCCTCTTGGTGATACATGGTGATACTTGAAATTGATATAGCATATGATAGAATGATATAGCTGATATAGCATATGATAGAATAATGAAAACCTACTAAAAGTCAGTTATTCTGATTAAAAAACATTATATTCAAGAAAAATATTTAAGGTATTGAGCACAATTAAAGACCGCCCCCCCCCCTGGGTCAGTAAAACTTAAAGCTCCCATCCCGGTTTTGACTTTAAAGCATATGGTCACCTTAATTTAAATGTATATTTATATATAGAACCTAGTATATACATAACAGTTAATTTATCATAATACCCACATCAATTGTTGGTAGATAGGTGAAGTGCTATAGGTACATGTTCTGGCTGCAATAATTATTATTGACCATGAATCCACGACCACATGTTCCACCAACCCCAATTCAAATTGAACGTCACATAACAAGACATCCATAAACTAAACTTGTATTGCTGGAAATTTGTAACCAAATATGTATCTATCAATTCGGAAAAAGCTTCCGAAAGTGATTGAATAATATTAATAAAATTAATATTAAAAAAATGAATAATGCGTAAACGTTCATAAATTAATAGAAAATATATTATTTTGTTAAGGGGGCATCCATGAATCACGTGAGGTTTTTAGGGAGAGGGGGGAAGGTTTAACAAAAAATCACGAAATATCACCTGGGGGTATAGGGAGTATAGGGATTTTATTTAAAAAATCCAAACATTTACAAAAATAAATAAAAAAAATATTTTTTTTCTCGTAACTAAAATACACGTGATGTTTGATGGAAGAGGGGGGTAATTTTGAATCACCAAGAAAAAAATATTTTAAGTGTTAATTTTGTTTTTTCTCACACTATGCCTATATTATTTTATTAAAACATATCATTTCAAAACTATTTGAAATTAATTAATTGGCTTCATATTAATTACCATTACCCATGTTTTAATTACAATCAAATTTTCAAATATTCTACTGTGCGATAGGTTTTGTTCTATGACATTAAACAGCGTGCAATTTAGCGAAATATTAATTTATTACTTCATACGAATAGATTTATATTCTTCATACTGTGATTTACACTCGGGGTGACCTTATTCTCTATAAATTATAACTGAAAATAAAACGCGATGGGAATCCAATGAATTACTGAAAAAATGACCGCCATATTATTTATGTTGGATTCGATTGAATAGTGAGATATTGATATACAACGTTATAAAAATGCATATATATATATATATATATATATATATATATATATGCTTCAGAATCATGAACAAATCAGAGATAAATCGTCAGATATAGTTTTGCATTTGTCATATGTCAATCGAGTTATCATAAAACAATATAGCGAATTTATATTCCTAATAAAATTCAATAAATTTTATATAGATTTTGATATTGTACTTTTTACAATTATTAAAATTTATATATATATATATATAATATAAATTAATTATATTTTAAACACAATTTACTTACGACCATTCAGTTCAGAAATTCGATCCATGTAAATAATTTATAAACCACCAACGTACCTAGAACAAAAAATTATTTATTTACTACAATCATCAAATGTTTTAAGTCAGACATATAAAGGTAAAGGATACAAAATATATTTAAAAAAGTGTTTTGAGCAAGCATCCATACAAGTGATAAAAAAAGTATGTTTCTAAAATTTTTCCATAAACTTCCATATGTTTTGATTTTAAATTTGACACAGTGAGTAAACTATAAATAATAATGTATTAATAATATTATTAATAATATGTGTATGAACTAACGTGCTATTTATAAAACTTTTCATAATAAAAATTATCAGCAAGACAATATATTTCGCTTGATTATTTTTATTATAATTTATTTAATATTTAGAACATTATTATTGACTGGTCCATGTCTATGCCCGATTATTAGACTTTGTTAATACATGTCAACATAAAATTCAGAAGTATACATATATATATATATATATATATATATATATGATAGTTTTGTCGGCGTTGATACATATTTTTAATATTTTTGCAGCCCAATCGTCAAATTAAATAAAAGATTAAATAACAAAATTATTTATTCCATTAAACGTTTCGAACCTTGATCAGTGTTCATAATGCACCGCTATTAATAAGATAAAATATAGGAGGGCAATATGTGCTCCTTCAATTTCTCATTATGGATATAATAGTTATTATTATTTTACTTTATTTATGATATATGTTTTTTAGATTACTGAATGATGACACACATCAAGTGTCAAAACGTTTAATGGAATAAATAATTTTGTTATTTAATCTTTTTTTTAATTCGACGATTGGGCTGCAAAAATATTACAAATATATATATATATATATATATATATATATATATATATATTTCAATCAAATACGGATGAAATATAAAACATCAAAAAAATTAATGATAATCGTAATGACATATTGTGCGACACAGACACAGAGGGTCGAGGGTGAAGAGGGTTAATGTCAACCGTTTAACGAGCGACATGAAAGCTATTGCCCGAAGCTAAATCATGAAGCCCTGTTGCCCGTGCATGTTAAATCCCCGATAGTAAACAAGGAAAAGTTCGGGGTCGTCAAAAACAATCAAAACTGAAATGGATAAATAAAAATAAAAAAGTTCTTTTTATTGCGAAAATTGTATGAATTATAAAAGTTTTATAAAGCTACATTTCCACCTTTATATTGAAAGCTTATAATTCACTCGACTTAGGGGTTGTTACTTGTTACTATCGGCTCTGTTACGCGAAGGATCACATATATTTTTGGCTATATAAGACCGTTGTAAGATTTATTGTGAGATATTATGTTAGGTTGGACTCTGTGTTGAAATGACAATAAATGATGTTGACTTCTTTAAAATAAAATGATATTTATAATCGGCATAGTTATGTTGGTATCACTTATTGCTACAGGGACTGTGGAAAAAATCAAAGGTTTTCTTAGGAAGAACATATTCTTTGACAAAAAGTATCAATAGTATGAATTTCTATTATATGATTAAGACACCTAACCTTATTTAGATTAGGATAACTTAAGTATATTTTATTCACAATAATGTATAAAAGAATGTAGAATCATTCTGCTCAGTGCAGGGTTGCCATTAGTTTTAAAATCTTCTGTAATTTTTTGTCATCTCTTTCTTTTATTTGTTCAGATATTTTCATTTAATTGTAATATGGCATAACAACATAAATTGAACAATATATGGAATGCCTAAATGATTAATAGAAACAAGAAAATCATACAATTAAGAGGAAAAAAGATAGAAATTATTTAAATATATGTTTATAAATAATTGATTTTTAATATGTAATTAACATTAAAAATATGAAATTACTGATTTTATAACTTCATTTCCATCAGCAAATGTCCACAATAAGCGATTTATTCTTGACCGTATTAATATAAATAATATTGTTTATAAAATATGATATGAAGTATTCAAAATTAATCACGATTGGGTTTGATAGTTACAGATTTTATTGAATTTTTCTAGATAATTCTTTTAATAAATTAATAAATCACTAAAAATGTAAATAATTTTGTAGAAAACTATAACGTAAACAACGTAAATTCTTACCTTAAAAAAATGGATGTATGTGTGTGTGCGTGTGTATGTGTGCGTGTACGTGTGTGTGTTCGGATACAAATTTCTCGGGAACATGGATAAAGCTATTTGAATAATTCAAAAAACATTCGATTCGTATTGATAAGGAGACGTTCTGATTCGTTTTTGGCGAAAACAGGTCTAGCCGTTCCGAAGATATGAAGCAAAAAGTGCCAAAAACGGCAACTCAGTTTTTAAGAGAACGGAGCGTCCGATTTGAATAATTCAAAAAATGATCAAATTTTCATAAAGGCAGGTCTAGCGGTTTCGGAGATCTATTGAAAAAAGTAAAAAAATGCCATCTGGCGGTCAAAAATGATTGTTAGACATATGCACATCAAATTATCAGATATTTTATAGAGATTTAAACAATGAATTTTGTTTACATTCCTATGGGTTCCGTACCAATGCTTATCCGTTAGACGGCGGACGGCGCTTACGCGCTTCGATATTTCGTCTCTATGCAGTTAAAGCAGTACGATTGCTTTGAAAAAAAGTTCAGAATTTCCAAAATATTTCAAAATACACTTTTCTTCAAAAAGTCTTTTTTTTTCAAAAAAAGTAAATTTTTGTCAAAAAGTTATAGTTTCTCAAAAATCTAATTTTTCAGAGTAATTTTTTTCAAAAATGTTAATCTTTAAAAAAAAAATGGTACGGAAAGTTCCAGCAATTTGCCTTAAGGCACGATGCCATAAATAACAAAAATGCTAGTATATGAGATTAATAGTAATAATTAAATACTGGGTCAAAGTAATCATCTACTTAGACACCTACAAATAAATTAAAGGTCCTGATCATTTTAACAAGTTCTCTCTATATTTGAAAATTTTCATTAATTTCGAAAAGGAGTGCAAACTACCCCTAAATCCATTATCCACCTGACACCTCTCGGTTCAACCCTGTCGCTGGGCTCCATCCCAGATATAAAGCTAGCCGAGTTTTCATCCCATGACTGAATTCGCTCGCTCCCGTTCACTCGTTTCCCTGTCAGCATGACGGCCTCGCGTTCTCGCGAGCTCTTTGAATTTTAAGTGTCAGTTGCACCCGAGTAACGAACCAATCAAAAACATCAAACGGGCCGCCAGACGTGCGCGTCACTTGGAGGAATTACATAAACCGGCGCACAAGCACATCAGCCTCGGAGAAAGAGCCGTCACCGACGTTGGAGTTCAAACGAAAACGCGATGCGAAAGAGCTCACCCGCAGGAAAAGAATCAAATGATTTGCGGTCGTAATTTAATTATGTTTCGTGCTCATCATCCCCTTTGCCAGCCAGAACCGTTCTAGAGTTGGGAACCGGGAACTTGGAACCGGCGAGTGGCAAACGGCAAACGCAACCCACGCGCTGCTTTCTCCACCGAGCTTTGCTTTGAGTTGCATGTGATATCTTCATATCGTCGGTTATAATCAGCTTCATGATATTGAGCCGGGTTAGACGATAATGAAAAGTAAATCTTCAAACAATTAAGACTGGCATCAGATATATTCGTGTAAACATGAAATATATCTACCGAAAGTTGCTTATGGCAAATCAAAAGACCTCCTAACAAAATCAAAATAACTGAAATCGTTTGAAATTTTTCACAGAATTTTGGAAATGAATTTTTTTTAATATGTACAAGTTGACTAGCCGATTTTTTTAACACTTACGGGACGGCACCGATTTCAAAACAATTTACCGGCTGTAAACTTGAGTGTATGTTATGCAATTTGTTTGATAAAAATTTGTGGTCATTGAAGGACATAGATTTATAATAATTTATTTTTGATCTATTTATATAGAATGGTGACGTTCAAAACAATTTTCGAAATGCATAGCTGGTTGATTTTTACATGTTTTACAATAAAATGTTGTTCGCCGCCTTCTCCTGGTAGAACAGACAATACAATCCCTTTTTCTTTCTGTCGCATTTAGAATATGCCACTGATTAGTCAGTATATTTGTACTGCCATAACGGTTTGTTTTTTCTATTATATTGTCTAATAATTCATTTGTAAAATATAAAGTAAAATAATCTATTGGATGTCGTATATTGCTTGGTATTTGTAGCCGGGGTGTTTGTTGATGTATGTCAAACTCGATTATTGAAGGAGAATAGGCACATTCGCTAATGTAAATATTGTCGAACTTCTTCTTTTTGTTGGTTGGATAATATCATCATCACATGCATCACTATCTTCTGTGCGAAAAGTAATTTCGTAAAATTTGTCTGTATGAACGTCTATTTGAAACTCATTTTCACTACTGCTTAATTCACAAAATTTACCAGTAGTTTTGCCATATTTAAAAGCGCGGTCGTTTTAAATATTTAAAAAAAGACTATATAGCAAAGAAAAAGGCTAAATATACTACTAAAATAACTTAAAATTATTTTCAAAATAGAACACTGTTTATCACTGCTATATGTAATTTATTCAACTTTTCGATGCAAACTGAGTATTTGTTTATAAAATAGCCGGTGCCTCACAGAGTTTGTTTGTCCACTGAGGTGGACAGCCGTCCCCAAAGTGTTAAAGAGTAGCAATATATTTTCTAAATTTGGATTTTATTTTTATTAAAACAAAATAATAATTTTGTGAATTGATTCTTCTAGCACTTCCCGTTTGCATGTAGAGGTGTGCCATGCTCTCTTTCCTTTTTTTATTTACATATAAATTACAATCTGCATATAGATAGACATTGAGTAATTAGTTTGACAATTAACAGTGGCTTTTTAATCCTTTATTTTTGTTTGTCAATTTTTGATCGATTTGATTAGAATATAGCAAAACAGATTCCCGTACAGAAACAAATTTATCATTCACTTAAAAAAATCAAGCATGTTGCTTATGAATTAAATCTATATGTACAAAATTAAAAAATACTTGAAAAAAATTAACCTCCAATAGTAGCTAGTAGTTAAGAAAGACTTTTAGTGAATATTTATTATTACTATTATTTGTAATCAAGTAAAAAATTCCAATGATACTAAGAAGCACATATCTTATAAAAAGAACATCCACAATAGAATATAAGTTAATTGACAGCTCAGTGTCACATTACTGCAACATCAAGTTGCGCTCTTACAGGTTTTGCGTGACGTCTGTCTGTGAAGTAAGAAAAACGCGAAAGGAAAATATCCACTAATACTGATGGTTCTTTTTTATCCTTTCATAAAAACGCTAAATATTATTGTAAATATTTCAAAATAATAAGAAAATTAATTTGTTAACTAATTGATGAAAAAACTTGATTGTGTTATTTAAAATCTGTTATCATGGTTGAATATAAAAAATAGGTCATAATCATATGACCTTTTCACTACTTCAACCCCATTTTCGGAGATAATGCAATCGATATATTTTCTATTCGACTGTCGAGAAAGAACCTAATTAGGAAAGAAAACTTAATATCACTCATCCCTGAGGTCACAACATTTAGAAAAAATTACAAATTCAAGAGGGTTTTATAAATAAATCACAAACGAAACAATAATATTTAAATTACTAATACAACAAATTTAAGCAAGTTTTTACAAAATAACTAAATTTGAAAAAATATCGACAGTCCTCAAGTACAATAGACTTTTAGTCTTCATTTCTTAATCATCAATGTTTTAGTTGTCTAATTTAATTTGAGCTTTTAATGTGAAAAGATCTTTAGAGAGTCCCAGCACATTCGTTAATAATACAAATTATTATTAATAAATTATTTATTTTCATTATATTATATTATTTTATTTTATTATATTGTTTTCATCAATTGCAGTTCACAATTTTTATTTTTTGTTCTCATAAAGGAAAGTAAAAACCAGACTCGAAACTTTATGAAATTTTTTATTTTTCTTTTATTATTCGATATGGTTTGGAAACAAAATTTATAAACTTTCGTCAGCCAAAATAATATTTCCTTCATTACTAATAAACAATAAGTTTACAATTGTGAAAAGAGCCTCCCTTTAGAAATCATACATATATATTTAAGAATGTATATAAATTATTTTACTTTTTATTTATGTAGTTCCAAAATGCATAGCGTTATTCATTCACTTCCAAATAAGGTTAATTACTTCATTATTTGTTTTTGTACACTTTATTAACTTCCCGTAAGGCAAGTTATAGTAATCGCAAAAAAATGAAAATTTTTATATATCTTTACGTTTCAAAGGTTTCTGAACATTTTTGCATACCTTAGAAAAAATGGATGTATGTGTGTGTGTTTGTGTATGTGTGTGTATGTATGTTTGTGTGTATATGTGTGTGTGTGCGTGTATGTGTGTGTGCGGCTACAAATTTTCGTTGACAATTTCGGGAACACGGATGAAGCGATTTGAATAATTAAAAAAAATCGATTCGTATTGATAAGGAGACGTGCTGATTAGTTTTTAGCCAAGGCAGGTCTAGCCGTTCCAAAGATACGGGTCAAAAAGTGCCAAAAACGGTAACTCAGTTTTTAAGAGAACGGAGCATCCGATTTGAATAATTCTAAAAACATTTTACTTGTATTAACAAGATGAAAAACTGATCAAATTTTCAAGAAGGCAGGTTTAGCGGTTTCGGAGATCACATCAAATTATCAGATATTTTATAGAGATTTTAACAATAAGTAAGTAATGCTTATCCGTTACACGGCGACGCGGCGCTTACGCGCTTCAATGTTTCGTCTCTATGCAGTTAAAGCAGTACGATTGCTTTGAAAAAAAGTTCAGAATTTCCAAAACTTTTCAAAATAAATTTATCTTCAAAAAGTCTTTTTATTCAAAAAAAAAGTAAATTTTTGTCAAAAATTAATAGTTTCTCAAAAATCTAATTTTTTCAGAGTAAATTTTTTTCAAAAATGTTAATCTTTTTAAAAAAATATAATTTTTGGTACGGGAAGTTCCAGCAATTTGCCTTAAGGCACGATGCTATGCACCACTGTTTTTTTTAAATAAATAAGTATAGTTCTTGTATATAGATACATATCGATTTTTATCACAATTTTCTAGTCCAAATATTTGTGAATCGTCACAATTGTGAAAATGGCTTTATTGTCGCCCGTCTCCGCCGTCCTGGCACATCATTCACTGGCAATTACATCAAATCACTCATTCAAGTGAGGTGGAAGGAAGACGCAAGTGACGGACTGATGGCACCGGGCACCATCCACAAACAAACCGAATGCTGAGATAAAACTCACATAGAGAGCAGATGGTGCAGATGGATAACGCAATTGCAAAAACACTATCCATTAAAAATCCCTATTCGTCATATTCGAATCGTATATAACTCAATAGTATATGAGTAATGGGACATTACGTTTCCAGCATACATGGAACGGTGTTGTTGTAGAATTTTGTGAAAATATTTCTTCGCCTTAAAATATCAATCATGTGGGGAAATGAATTGCAGTTTAGATGCAAGGAGAAGTAAGAATTGTAAGAAGAAATAATGTTTCGATTTATAAACATAATTGTATTTAAAATTTTAACACCTAATGCAATTAAATGTAAAGTGAAGAAATTGTCATCTATGTAAGAATGTAACTAAGCAACATAAAACTTTTTAATATTTTTCAATTTTATTATTGAAAGATGGGAAAATTTGAACAAAGAAATTGAAGAATACAAATACTAACATATACACATACCAAATGATCATACTTCAGTCCTTTACAATATGTATACTTTTTCTTATTCATTTTACTTCCGGACCGAAACAATTTTAAAAGTTTCATCAAAACCTGATAAAACTCAATTCAATCAAAATTTCAATTATTAATGGCAGAAGCTTTAGAATTTTATTGTATAATTTGAAATTTAAATTTCAATTGTCTTTTTTACCTAATTTAGGATTTTCTTCCAATGATAATGTAAATCCACATGTACATGGTCATTCAATAAAAATATCGGTTTCTTCAAATATTGGCTAAATATTTGTATAACACATATATGCAAGTGAACTTATTAGATTTTCAAATTTTTATTTTGATAATATGTAAAAAAAATCCACACAATTCGATTTCCAATTTTTTATATTGAATTAATTTTGTATCAATTTTGTAAATATTTCAGTTTCAGTTTGATTTTTTTGTTATGCTATATTTAATTATACAAATACTACATATTATAAATTTGCAAACTCGTCTTCAACACCAAAATAGTAATTTTGATTATTTACTTATATATTATAATATGGTTGAACGTTTTCGTTTTTATTTATGA
Organism: Ctenocephalides felis; assembly: GCF_003426905.1. Lineage (NCBI taxonomy): Eukaryota > Metazoa > Arthropoda > Insecta > Siphonaptera > Pulicidae > Ctenocephalides > Ctenocephalides felis. The sequence goes on along the minus strand of NW_020539725.1, from coordinate 44,236,039 downwards.
CAACAAGTATTTTAAAAGAAAAATTAATAATATCAAAAATATCAAGTTTTAATTGATAATGTTCATGTTTTTGAAATATCTAAACACTAAAAAATTAACTAGTGCGTTAATTAAAATTAATCGGATGTTCCATTCTCTCAAAAACTCGATTTCTATTTTCTGCACTCTTTGCTCCGTATCTCCGTAATGTCTGGACCTGCCTTTCTCAAAAACTAATCAGCACATCTCCCTACCAATAGGAACCATTCAAATCGGTTGATCCATGCACACGAAAACGTGAACGAAGAAATGCGGATATACAAAACACACACACACACACATACGTCAAATTTTTCTGAGGTATGTCAAAATGTTCAGAAACCTCTGAAACGTGAAGATATGCGAAAATTTTCATTTTTGATTTTCGGCTCATTACTGTAACTTACCCTACCGAAAGTTAAAAAAGAAATGTGATGTCAAAAACCAAAACGCATAGTGCCACACCCCACTAATTTCTAAAAAAATGTGTCTATGTAATAAGAGGCTTGGTATATGAAGAATTAAAGTTAAATATAGATAAGAAGTTTTTTTTTGCGCATTCAACAACAGAGTTATTGGCAGAACTATAAGTTATAAGACAATGTTATAAACATAAAAATAATAATTGTATATCCATTATGACTTGGTAAATTAACTTACAATTAGACGCTTGAATCTTTGGATAAGCTATACAGTAGTTCACAGTTAAAACTGGTATTGTAATATAAATATTTCTAAACTAAACTGAAATACCATCAAAATGGGCCTTAAAATTTTCATTACTATAACATTCAACCCCAACTCGGCCTTTTCGCTTAGCTTTCAGACGAACTCGCCCGCCGCCTTCGATATCCGACTACCGTCCGAAAAGTGGATTTTTCGGTATTATTCCGCGGGGAATCTAACGCCGGACCGTGAAGTGCAACTGTTGACAACAAGATGGATATACTACTCATCGATCATTCAGTGAAGAAGACCTCAGTCTCACCGCAACTACTCAGCATAGGCAAACCATCAACAGGACTAAGTTGATACTGATCAACAAACTCTCTTAAAACTTTGACTCGTTTGAGAAGAAATAGAGAAAAACATATTGCACGTTATTGTGGAAGTATTAAAAGGTGTACTTTGAAAGCTTTGTGAAAATTGAGTTTTGTGAGAAAGCTGATTAAAAACATTTTCATGATGTTCAAATATCTCTTTCATCACACTCCACTAAGGTAGTAATAATATAATTTCTAAATCCGTGAGTTATTAATATATAGTTTCAAGGGGGCGTTCATTACTCACGTAAGGTTTTTGGGAGAAGAAGGGTGGTGTATTTATTTTATAGCTGTTTTCTTTTAAAAAATGCAAACATTTCCATAAAAAATTCAAAAATTTTAAAGTTTTATCACGTAACTGAAAATACACGTGATGTTTAGTGGGGGAGGGGGGTAATTTTGAATATCACCATATATCACCAAGAGGGAGGGGGTCCAAAAACCTTTAAATACTCGCTCACGTGATTAATGGACACCCCCTAATCACGTAAAGTTTTTAGGGAGAGGGGAGGGGGGTTGACAAAAAAATCACAAAACATCACGTGGGGAAAAGAGGAGTGTAGTAAGATATCATGTGTATTCATTTTTTACCAGATTTTTTTTAAATCAAACATTATCAAAAAAATTCAAAAGTTTTACAATTTTTCCTCGTAACTAAAATACACCTGATGATTGGTGGAAGAGCGGGGAATGGCAATTTTGAATATCATCAAGGAGGAGGAGGGGGTACAAAAATCCTTAAAAAATCGAACACGTGATTAATGAACGCCCCCTAGGCTAATAGTTAGTCATAATTTACATGACTGATTTAAAAAAAAATTGATTTTAATAAATCATTGTTAATTTTAATATAGTTACATACTTATAATCAAAATAATTATATAAAAAATAATTAAGTATAAAATGAACAAAATCAAAAACATTATAAAATATACACAGTTCTGATAAAAATATAATAACAATATTGTATTATATTAACTTGACAGGCATGTGGCAAATGCAAACTCGATGCGTCGGCTACAGAAATATCTAATAATTTAAATAATTATAAATATTAACTATTATCTATTATGTTTTAAATATGTTTCTAGCAAGTTTTATAAATTCGAGAAAAAAGAGAAATGCCCAATATAAAATTTTGTAAAAAAGTTCTAATTTTTAAGATTAGTGCATAATGTTAAATATATTTATTATTTTTATTTCATTAAACTGTTTTACTAGTATAAAAATTGATATGTTATGCGAAAGTTACAAAATAAAATACATAGGCCACATAAAAATCATATGATCTTACCTCAATTTTATTGGGTCTTACACTACTTTAATTATGCAATGTAAGATGAAAAAAAATCCCCTTAGTTTTTTTTACAGAAAGATAAAAATTACATAATACTTTGAATTAGTATCTTTTCTTAATTATTTTATAATTATAATGAATTCTATGACATAACTCATCCAGATCATCAGTGACTGTGATGTATAACGGCCATAAAATAATTTATTTATTGCTTGGCAACGTTTGTATAAATTAAACGGAGTATGAATTTTATAGCTTCTAATTTGTACAAAGGACCTCATTATTTATGAAGAAGAAATTAATCATTCCGCCGAGCTAAATTTGATCTTAAACTAAAGGAATCAAATGGAAAATAAATGACATAACTTATGGATAAAATTTACATGTTCTTTAAAATTTTGTGTCGACTATTGACAATAAATGTAAATTGCTATTACTATTTTTTTAAATCATTTTATTATTTATTTTACTACCACAAAGTAAAACAAACAACCAATAAAACAATGTATTGTTCTCATGAAAACACATTAAAATAAAAATAGAATTTGGCAAAGATCGTAATATTTAAATATAGAACCGAATATCACTTGTGCACCTTCATATATTTACCTTTGTTTCCGAACTAGATGAAACTTTTTCAAATCGAACATTATCACCTTTCCTTTTCGAAAATCATTTATTTATGTCATTTATACCGACAAAGAATAAAACCGATCCTAGGTTTATTACGTGTCGATATAAACCACTGAAAAGGGACAAAGTAATTTAACTTTTGTCTTCGAATTTTTTTTATGATGAAACTAACAGAGAATTTCATAAATATTATCCTCAGTAGGAAACTACAATATAAAAAGTCAAATGTACATATAATGCACATTCGTTAAATAAAAAAAGTAATATTTTTGAGAATCAATTATAATAAACAACATTTTTTATTATTTTTCAGACAACTAGTATTAACTAAACAAAGTTTTCATAAAATACTTTGAAGTTTAAATAAATATTTTTACGTTGTTACCTTAAAGACGTCTCAAATTATTGAGAAAATTTTTACTTAAACCGCAATGAAAAAAATCCATACAATTAAGTGTAAAAAGATAATACCTAATAAAAGGTGATCTCAACAATGTCGACTTAATTTCTAGATGTATACTATGAATGGATATTTTCTGAGATTTTATGATTTTTCTTCGAAAAAAATTGTTATTTTTTAGTTTTAATTAGATCAGTAGTTAACATGAAAATAAGTAACAATTCGAAGAACAGTCGTATCATGTCTTCAAAACGACATACTCAGAGTACGGATAAAACTGCATCAATAAATCAATCGAAACAACTTGTCGCAGGAATGAATATCATATAGGGGAGATCGGAACGAAAAATAGTTGGCATAAATTCCAAAATTGGAAAAAATATAAGATTCATAAAATTTCACTTGCAATTGATATTAGAACTATTTAATTATAATTTAATTAATATAACAATTTAAAATAGTTTCGCGAGAATGACTGATATTGATGTGTGAATGAAGTGAATGAGTTGCACAATTTATTATTTATTCCTTTGTCGGCACAAGCTGAGATGGTCAAAAGATGATTAATTTCAACTAATTTTATGGAGCCATTGACAAAAATAAAAAATGTAATGCCAATGTCAAGAAATTCACGAATGGAGCAAGTAGTTAAAAGCAGAAATATTTCATCACGAGGGTGAAAATTCCGATAATTCCGATGATATAATGCGAATATGTGATACAATAACGTATCTGCGCCCTAATTGTAATTCGGATACATCACGTATAATATATGGGTTAGGGAGCACATAACACATTATTACGGAAATTAATCACAGAATATTGTTTCTTAATAAATATATCGATCAATAATTCTATATTTCTTGAACGGTTCACTTTTATAACTATGTTAGTTATATTCAATAATGGTTGTTTTCAGTTGTAGTTTGTCAGTGTGCTTTTATATTTAAATTATTCGTGTGTCTTTGCACTAAAAATTAACCAAATTGGAAAACAATTGAGTATGTGTACCTGTACATAGGTTTTTTCTCGACTGCAAACTAACTTTAACCCTTTCCACTCGCGAAATGCGAGATTTGCATAAATTTTGCCCCCGGAGCGGCGGCATCCGAGTGGAATGGGTTAAAACTCCTGTTAAAATTATTGGCAACATATGATTTTTTACCTAATTCATCAAAGCCTTCTTCAGAACGCACCTCTCATTAAATTTATATACAAAACGTATATATAGTTACAAGTTATATATAGTTACTTATATTTCTGGGCCGATTCTGCCGTAAAATAGACCAACGGCAAGGCTATGTTACGTTCCAGTTTTCATACAAAATGCTATTAAATACTGTCAAAATCACATGTATTTACTGTGCAATCAGGCGTTTCACACATAAAATGTAACTTCATTCATATGTTATTAAGCCATATCTCAAAGATCCAGTTATAATAACATCGAAATAATCTAGAATGAAATTTTTTGCATATCTTTACGTTTCAAAAGTTTTGGAACATTTTGTCATACCTTAGAAAAAATGTATGTTATGTATGTGTGTGAATGTTTCAAAAAACATTCTATTCCTACTGATTGAAAAGATGTGCTGATTAGATTTTTGGCGAATTTTAGCCGTTTCGAAAATATGGGGCAAAAATGCCAAAAACGGTAATTAAGTTCTTGAGAGAACGGAGTGTCCGATTTGAATGATTTAAAAAACATTTTACTTGTATTGACAAAATAAAGAATTACTTAACCTTTTGGGGAGGCAGGTCCAGCGGTTTCGTCGATACAGAAAAAAATGTAGAAAAATAAAGACATTTGGCGGTCTAAAATGATCATTAGACCTATGCACATCAATTGATCAGATATTTTATAAAGATTTTAAACATGTGTACTAATTTTGATATAACTTTTTTTGGTTCCATACCAAGATTTTTAACATTTATACGGTTCAAACAAATTGCAAAATTTTCAATTTTTTTTTCAAAATTTTCAAAAATATGCAAAGTTTTAAACTTTAAATAAAAATTTTAGATTTACAATTCAGTTTAAAAATGTATATATTTCATATGCGTTATTGTAATCATAAGAATTATATCCTCAGATGGATTCATCTGTGGATGACATCTGACGACATATCTTATTAATGTAAGCATTTTCAAGTGTTTTGAGCGATAAGATCGTCACTGTATATTCGATATATGAGCGATTATACATATATAGTAAATATAATTATCTTTTTGAAAATATTTACAAAAATCGTTATTAATCATTGATCAATATTTATTGATTATTCATTTTTTTCGCTCGATTATTTAATTTTGGTAGTTCCAGCAATTTGCCTTAAGGCACGATGCCTTGCACCACTAGTTTACTCCTTAAATTGTAACAATAAATATGATACAGTTTTTATAAAATCAATCTAATAAATAAATTCGTACAACTACCCCCGGTCTACCGTATACCCTCCGCCCGGTTATACATTCAAGGCATTTATTTGCGTCTTACACCACGCTCGCCGGTAGATATGATTGAATTCAGCGTGCGTATCGCGTTTCAGGTTAGGTGTAAATGTCAATACATAAACAAAGAGACCAAAACAAAACCCGTCCAGCCAACCAGCCATCCAGCCACAGCCATGCATGCTTGATTCCGTTGATAAGTTACTTTATATAAAAACAACTCGATCATTAACATACAAATATAATAGCACGGGGGAAATGGACACAACCTTTAAAAAAACTCTTTATAGTAAAACAACTATAGCAATTAAAACAACAACTAGCAATTGAAACAACGCAAAGAATTTGAGTATGAACTATATTAGTTTCCATACAAAAGTCAACGTTTTCAAAGATTTTCTTCATAGTGTTTGTAGTGATACCTTGCTTTGGAATACAGTACACCTAGTACATATTTTTATTTTATCGCTTGTAACTTCTAAACGATCTATTTGATATGAATGATGGATTTGGGAAATTTGCATAAAATAAAATTGGCTGTAATGTTGTCTAACATTATACCACCTTACAGCAACTCTGAATACTTTAAAACGCGAGTAAAAGCGTTTCTTAAATACTTTAAAACGCGAAGCAAAACAACTTTGCTTCTGCAAACATTGCAAACATTGCAAGAAACTCTGATAAGTAAAATAACTATGCTATATCTGATTAACATCTTAATCGCCACGATAACATCAGAAAAAATTTCCCATGGATCATGGTAAATTTATTAGACAATTTAGTTAAGAATTGTATCAAAGAAAATTACACAAATATGACTAAGACGGCCCTAAATTGAAACTTTTTTTCTTAACAAACCGTGTTGTTTTAAATGCCTGATGATAACATATTAGAAATGCATAATCTGATATGATTTATGTAGAACTTCTTATCATCAAACACATATGACTGTCATGGCAATCAACGTGTTAATAAAATAATGTGCAATGGAATTTACTTTGTTCAAAAACTGTTGTTCACCATACATTACATTACTACATTCGAGCCCAGTCTGAATCATTATTGCATTAAAATTTATAATTTTGTAATTTTATATAATACTATTTTTTTTATTCTCTCTTTTATTCACAACTGTTTAGTTAAGGACATTTAATAAATTTGTGGAATTTACAATTGTCGGCCGTAAAGGGACATTGTATACTAAAAGGGCATGTTGAAAAAACTACTAATTAGCAAAATAAAGAAACGTGAATTTCATATAAAAAAAATTCAATTCAACATATCAACAACAGTTTAGAATTTTTAAAACAAATAAATATTCATCATTATAAACAAGCCGTCGCAATTCTATTTATATAGTTACAATAGCATTAGAAGTTTTTTGATTTTGCACTATTGTGCCAGGACAACTAAATTACCGCTGAATTCTTGTACTGTGACGCCAACTTTTAGGATAAACAATAACGCAATAAAGGAATTTTTTGAAAAACATCATTAGAACATTTTGATCAAAAATGAATACAATATTGATGATTGTGTTAAGTAAGTACAATAATATGAAAATTTCTAATTTATATTCATTGTAATTTTACTTATTTACTTTTTAATGTAAAATACCCATAGGGTAGATAAACATGCACATAATTATTTTGTATTATATTCCACATAATGCAATAAGAATTTTAAAAATGAACTGAAAAAAAAAATTACTTTTGTTATGATCAGTTTAATTTTGACAATAAGAAGAGTTTAGTTTACTTCAATTTGGTCAATAATAAAAACAATATTGATATGTCCTTTAATGTAAAAGATCAATTTATAATTTATATTCAATTCTAATCGTACTTTGTAAATTGTGCGAAGTTCAATCGACTATTACATCTCATTCTGAACAAATTTTAAGAAATTTTAGAAATTTTTTTTTAGAGAAATTTAGAAAATTTTAAGATATATGAATTTATTAATCAAAATGCTTTACGTTACAAAGGTTTCTGAACATTTTGGCATTCCTCAGAAAAAATGGATGTATGTGTGTGTGTGTAGTGTATGTGTTTAAGAGAATGGAGTACCCGATTTGAACGATTCAAAATACATTTTACTTGTAATGACAAAATGAATAATTGATGAAATTTTTGGTAAGACAGGTCTAGCGGTTTCGGAGATACAGAGAAAAAAGTGAAAAAAAAATAATATTGGTGGTCAAGAATGAATACATTTGTTAATGTAAACTTTCTCAAGTGTTTTGAGCGATAAGATCATTACTGTATATTTTATGTACGATAAAGTATATAGTGATTATAATTATCTATTTGAAAATGTATAAAACAATTGTTGCCAATCGTTAATCAATTATTGTTGAATTCAGATTCATTTTCCTCGAATATTTAATTCTGGTACAGGAAGTATCAGCAATTTGCCTTAAGGCACAATGCCATACACCACTAGTTTTAAATTTTCTCGTATTAATATAATTAACATCCAGACCTACATATATACTAATATTTAAAAATAAACAAGAATCATAGTTCGAAACTTATTGTTAGGCGAGAAACATGTGTATCTTCACGCTTTTGCATTTTTTTTTTTTGAAAAATGCGTTTTAAAAATCCAATAAGTTGCTTGGAATTAAATATTATTTAAATTACAAACCAGAAGATCTATTTCAATATGAAAAAAGTTACAAACATTCAGAAACACTAAAGGAACGAAACATTTTAACACATATTACACGTTTTGCCGGCAAAATTGAAGGCTTTTGAGGTTGTGTTTTATACGCAAGAAACGAAAAAATGTGCAAGAATGATGCATTGTACTAAAAAAATTGTAATAGATCTTATATATTGAAGATTGAATAGATATTTTGATTATAATAAATATTATATTGTAGTATAATGAAATAGACAAATGATATGTATATATAAAATAAGAAAATTGTTTCATAATCTTTCATACCAGATATCTTTGTCTGACTGAGATATGAAAATAATATATAAATAAAAAAATAATTAAATATATGTATTTTATCAATTCATGCATTTTAAATTTGCGTGAGGAATTTAATGTGAATAAATAAAATAAATTAAATCTATTTTTTTTTCAGATATTCTGGATAAGACGCGTGCTTAGAGTAAAAACATTTATGGAAAATAACTATGTGCAGCCAGTCAAAATTGAAACTTGAAAAATAATTTAGTCATTATCGACACTGCATTTAACAGTTAACTGCTTGTTCTTAGTCACCAAAAAATAGTGAATGAAAATTGGAAAACTTGAACTAAAATAGACAAAGTATTTATAAACCTTTTTTTTTTATTTATTACCTTTTCAATCATCCCATGATTACCAGACGAAACCTCAGCTTTTCTTGAACCACATCACAAAAACCAACAAACACTTCTAAATAAACCACTGCAAATATTTATACCTCCAATCTACTACAATTCCAAACTCATCTACTACATCGTACCCTCCCCCCGAATTACCACTTTTGTAAACTTTAACTTAAACAAAGAGTAAAAAATTACCACGTGCTTTTCGAAATGAACACATATTTCCGTAACCAACCCGACCGCATTGTAAGCGAACTCTTCGCTAGTGCGTCACACATCCATTCTCCTCGGATGTCAGCGGATGACTGACTCGCGTCGTATTGCGAGGTCCGGGCGGTGTAGTTCGTGCGACGGCCGGCAGAGCTGAGCGGCGCATTTGTGCAATTGTGGACGGCGCTTAGGAGGTAGTGTGAGTGAGAGTGCGAGGGTACTAGTGGGTAAGGTAAATACAAATACGAGAGTGTGGTTTGAGTTGGAATTATTTTTTCGTAGACTTAAGTTATATTGTCACTGATGAAACTGATTTTAAGGTTCATTATTATTTTTTTTTTATAAGTTACAATCTGTCTATATAGAAAGACATTGTGTAATTAATTTGACAAATAACATAGAATTTTAAAAGGAAAACCCAGTGGTTCACCTTTTATTAATGTACTAAATTATATCTTAATTAAATTTTGATATTAAGTTTCATTAGTGGCGGGATTAGCTCAAGAGTAGCGTTCCCGATTCACATGCTGGAGAAAATTTGAAAAAATATTAACTAGTTAAGTTAGAATAATAATAGAATTATGAATCGTACTAATAAGATATGTATGTAAAAATCAAAATGTATAAAAATTAGATGATTAGAATTTAATATGAATTGAAGTAAGAAGTAATGAGAAGTATAGAAGAAGAAGAAATAGTGGTTAGAAGTTGAAGTGAGAAGATAGTAAAAGAAGAATGAAGATAGTTAAGAAGTATAGAAAAAGAATAGGATTATATATGAAGAAGATAGTATAAAATTGAAGATTGTATATGATTGTATAGAATAATGTAGGTGGCTAAATGCTCGAGTAAGCGAGGCCAATAAAAATAAAAAAAAGTGTGGTTTGTAGACTTGAGTAATATTGTCACTGATGAAACAGATTTTAAGGTTCATTATTATTTTTTTTTATAAGTTACAATCTGTCTATATAGAAAGACATTTCGTAATTAATTTGACGAACATAGAATTTTTTTTTAATTTTTATTGACCTCCGCTTTACAGCATTTTTAGCCACATACATTATTTATTTTATTCTTCATCATATTCTATGCAATTCTTACATATATATTTCTTATACATTCATCATGTATATACTATCTCTTCTTATATCCTAATATTCCATTCAATTTTCATTCTTCTTCTTATTTCTCAATATGTTCTTTTCATCTTCTAAACTTCTTTTTCCTATTTACTTCTATTTTTTCTTGTATTACATTTTTCCATTATATTTGGAAGCGCCAGGAGTCGAACCAACGATCTCCGGCATGTGAGTCGGACATGCTACCTCTGAGCTACGTCCGCCACAACATAGAATTTTAAAAGAATAAAAGAAAAACCAGTGATTTACCTTTTATTAATGTACTAAGTTATATTTTAATTAAATTTTAATATTAAGGTTCATTATGGTACGATTTTGTGACGGGTAGTTCAGTCAGAATCATACTGGACTTATACGCCAGGGGTATTCGGTTCGAGTCCTTGTGCTGATATAAGAATTGTCATTCAATTTGAATTAGAATAAATTAGAAGTAAGAAGAAAAAAGACAAAAATTGTAATGAAGAAGGTGAGATTAAAAAAAAGAAGAATAAAGAATTTAGTTGTAAATAAGCAAGTACAGAATATGTATGAAAAATAGTACAGAACATAAAAATAAAACGTTGTAGGTAATTAAATGCTCTTAGTAAGCGAGGCCAATCAAAATAATTTTTTTTATTCATTTATTATTATTCAGCAATCAGAATAGTAATTACATTTCAAAATAAACAAAAAATGGAACTTTTGCTTAAAAGTAATGGTTACAATGATCAGAACATCTAATAAATAAATTAAATTGGTATAATTGGTAAGTTAAAATGGTTTTAATAAATTTATTTGTTAATTTATTAATATATTGAACATTGTAATATTATTTGTATAAATACATCAATCGAATTATAAATCATTTATTGAGCAGATATTTATTTCAATCCTTTCTGTAAATGATTATTTTTTGCAATTTTGATAAACATAGTTAATGTGTGTAAAACTACAATACAGGGAGGCGGGGGGGGGGTTTGTTGATTTGCTTATTTTGGGTTGAAATGGGGGCTGGGGAGTCTGGATGATGATTACGTCATAGGTAGTATTTTTTTTTTTATATTAATTGCAAAATGTTTGCGTAAGCATAGGGTAGAGGATGAGAGCTTGCTTACTTTTGCTGGCAAGGGGGATCGGGAGGGGGTAAATAATTGTAATAAATCTGCTATTAATACTTGAACGATCCCTTAGAAAACATATAATTGATATAATTTTTTCGTAGAATAAATATTGTTTAATTTAAACAGAGAACTAAAGTTAGAGTAAATTAAATAAATGTTGATTTTTGATGTTATAACAACGTAAACTTATTTTGCATTCAAGAAATTATGCTTTCTTTCAACTACTTTATCTGTAATGTTAATGGATATTTTGTGTTAATTTGATTTTGACTATTTTTTCATGTAGACTTATATTTATACTAGCCAATTTGACGACTTAAAAATGAATTAATATTGATAATTTACCCTTTCCACTCGAATGCCACTGCTCCGGAGGCAAAATTCATATAATTCTCGGAATTCGTGAGTGGAAAGTATTTAAATACTCGAACGTTTCGAAAATTGATAATATGTTTCGATGTTCGACGCTTTATATGTTTATATTAATATTTTATACTAAAAAAAACATTTTTAAAATTATTATTTTTGTGTTAAACATATTAGATAGCAGTCAATTG
>NW_020539725.1:44147961-44222862 GCF_003426905.1 Ctenocephalides felis | reverse complement strand
AAAATTGTAATTGAATTGTGCAAAACACACCTAATAAGTTGAATTGTGAAAAATAAAAACCTAATAAGTTGACGTGCACAACAATTGAGCGATTGGGCCAATATTTTAATTTAATCAAATTGTCATTTTTATTTGGTATATTTTAACAATCAAACAAATTGTGATTGGAAAAAAAACCTAAATTGTGCAAAAGAGCTGAGAGAGTTAGAACCCGCTTTTTTAATTTACAAAGAAATTCTTAAGTTTTTCATGAATTGAAGTGAATTTTATAAGCCTTTGGTGTGACATTGTTTCAAAAATGTATCGATCCGGAAGAAAATGAGTAAAAATTGTATACATATTATTAAATATTTGTGTGTAAGTGTCAGTATTTATTGTTTTCTATAGGAAACTAGGTATATAAAAATTCGAAATATCCAAAATGTGTACACGTTATGAAAATCTCTATAAAATATCTGATAATTTGATGTGCATAAGTCCAATAAATTGACCGTCAAATGACATTTTTAACTTATTTTTGTTGATAGTCCATAACCGCTGAACTTACTTTCCCAAAAATATAATCAGTTTTTCATCTTGTCAATACCAGTAAAATGTTTGTTGAATTATTAAAATCGGACGCTCCGTTTTCTTAACAACTGAGTCTACCGTTTTTTGGCACGGCTAGACCTGCCTTCGCTAAAAACTAATCGGCACGACTCCTTATCAATACGACTCGAAAGTTTTTTGAATTATTCAAATCGGTTGATCCGTGTTCCCAAAATCGTCGACGAAAAGTTTGTATCCGCAGACACACACACACATACCTCCATTTTTTTCTGAGATATGCCAAAATGTTCAAAAACCTTTGAAACGTAAGATATATAACATTTTGATTTTTAATTTTTTTGCAATTAAATATAATATTGTATATCCATGTCTTAGTAAATTAATTTACAATTAGACACTTGAATTTTTGGGTAAGCTATAGATAGTTCACAGTTAAAACTGCTATTGTAATATAATATTTATAAACTAAAATAAAATACCATCAAAATTGGCCTTAAAATTGACGCATAACATTCAACCCCAATTCGGGCCTTTTCGCTTAGCTTTCAGACGAACTCGCCCGCCTTCGATATCCGACTACCGTCCGAAAAGTGGATTTTTCGGTATTATTCCGCGGGGAATCTAACGCCGGACCGTGAAGTGCAACTGTTGACAACAAGATGGATATACTACTCATCGATCATTCAGTGAAGAAGACCTCAGTCTCACCGCAACTACTCAGCATAGGCAAACCATCAACAGGACTAAGTTGATACTGATCAACAAACTCTCTTAAAACTTTGACTCGTTTGAGAAGAAATAGAGAAAAACATATTGCACGTTATTGTGGAAGTATTAAAAGGTGTACTTTGAAAGCTTTGTGAAAATTGAGTTTTGTGAGAAAGCTGATTAAAAACATTTTCATGATGTTCAAATATCTCTTTCATCACACTCCACTAAGGTAGTAATAATATAATTTCTAAATCCGTGAGTTATTAATATATAGTTTCAAGGGGGCGTTCATTACTCACGTAAGGTTTTTGGAGAAGAAGGGTGGTGTATTTATTTTATAGCTGTTTTTTTTAAAAAATGCAAACATTTCCATAAAAAATTCAAAAATTTTAAAGTTTTATCACGTAACTGAAAATACACGTGATGTTTAGTGGGGGAGGGGGGTAATTTTGAATATCACCATATATCACCAAGAGGGAGGGGGTCCAAAAACCTTTAAATACTCGCTCACGTGATTAATGGACACCCCCTAATCACGTAAAGTTTTTAGGGAGAGGGGAGGGGGTTGACAAAAAAATCACAAAACATCACGTGGGAAAAGAGGAGTGTAGTAAGATATCATGTGTATTCATTTTTTACCAGATTTTTTTTAAATCAAACATTATCAAAAAAATTCAAAAGTTTTACAATTTTTCCTCGTAACTAAAATACACCTGATGATTGGTGGAAGAGCGGGGAATGGCAATTTTGAATATCATCAAGGAGGAGGAGGGGGTACAAAAATCCTTAAAAAATCGAACACGTGATTAATGAACGCCCCCTAGGCTAATAGTTAGTCATAATTTACATGACTGATTAAAAAAAAATTGATTTTAATAAATCATTGTTAATTTTAATATAGTTACATACTTATAATCAAAATAATTATATAAAAAATAATTAAGTATAAAATGAACAAAATCAAAAACATTATAAATATACACAGTTCTGATAAAATATAATAACAATATTGTATTATATTAACTTGACAGGCATGTGGCAAATGCAAACTCGATGCGTTGGCTACAGAAATATCTAATAATTTAAATAATTATAAATATTAACTATTATCTATTATGTTTTAAATATGTTTCTAGCAAGTTTTATAATTTCGAGAAAAAAGAGAAATGCCCAATATAAAATTTTGTAAAAAAGTTCTAATTTTTAAGATTAGTGCATAATGTTAAATATATTTATTATTTTTATTTCATTAAACTGTTTTACTAGTATAAAAATTGATATGTTATGCGAAAGTTACAAAATAAATACATAGGCCACATAAAAATCATATGATCTTACCTCAATTTTATTGGGTCTTACACTACTTTAATTATGCAATGTAAGATGAAAAAAATCCCCTTAGTTTTTTTTACAGAAAGATAAAAATTACATAATACTTTGAATGTATGTATTCTTTAATTAATTTTTATAATTATAATGAATTCTATGACATAACTCATCCAGATCATCAGTGACTGTGATGTATAACGGCCATAAAATAATTTATTTATTGCTTGGCAACGTTTGTATAAATTAAACGGAGTATGAATTTTATAGCTTCTAATTTGTACAAAGGACCTCATTTTTATGAAGAAGAAATTAATCATTCCGCCGAGCTAAATTTGATCTTAAACTAAAGGAATCAAATGGAAAATAAATGACATAACTTATGGATAAAATTTACATGTTCTTTAAAATTTTGTGTCGACTATTGACAATAAATGTAAATTGCTATTACTATTTTTTAAATCATTTTATTATTTATTTTACTACCACAAAGTAAAACAAACAACCAATAAAACAATGTATTGTTCTCATGAAAACACATTAAAATAAAAATAGAATTTGGCAAAGATCGTAATATTTAAATATAGAACCGAATATCACTTGTGCACCTTCATATATTTACCTTTGTTTCCGAACTAGATGAAACTTTTTCAAATCGAACATTATCACCTTTCCTTTTCGAAAATCATTTATTTATGTCATTTATACCGACAAAGAATAAAACCGATCCTAGGTTTATTACGTGTCGATATAAACCACTGAAAAGGGACAAAGTAATTTAACTTTTGTCTTCGAATTTTTTTTATGATGAAACTAACAGAGAATTTCATAAATATTATCCTCAGTAGGAAACTACAATATAAAAAGTCAAATGTACATATAATGCACATTCGTTAAATAAAAAAAGTAATATTTTTGAGAATCAATTATAATAAACAACATTTTTTATTATTTTTCAGACAACTAGTATTAACTAAACAAAGTTTTCATAAAATACTTTGAAGTTTAAATAAATATTTTTACGTTGTTACCTTAAAGACGTCTCAAATTATTGAGAAAATTTTTACTTAAACCGCAATGAAAAAAATCCATACAATTAAGTGTAAAAGATAATACCTAATAAAAGGTGATCTCAACAATGTCGACTTAATTTCTAGATGTATACTATGAATGGATATTTTCTGAGATTTTATGATTTTTCTTCGAAAAAAATTGTTATTTTTTAGTTTTAATTAGATCAGTAGTTAACATGAAATAAGTAACAATTCGAAGAACAGTCGTATCATGTCTTCAAAACGACATACTCAGAGTACGGATAAAACTGCATCAATAAATCAATCGAAACAACTTGTCGCAGGAATGAATATCATATAGGGGAGATCGGAACGAAAAATAGTTGGCATAAATTCCAAAATTGGAAAAAATATAAGATTCATAAAATTTCACTTGCAATTGATATTAGAACTATTTAATTATAATTTAATTAATATAACAATTTAAAATAGTTTCGCGAGAATGACTGATATTGATGTGTGAATGAAGTGAATGAGTTGCACAATTTATTATTTATTCCTTTGTCGGCACAAGCTGAGATGGTCAAAAGATGATTAATTTCAACTAATTTTATGGAGCCATTGACAAAAATAAAAAATGTAATGCCAATGTCAAGAAATTCACGAATGGAGCAAGTAGTTAAAAGCAGAAATATTTCATCACGAGGGTGAAAATTCCGATAATTCCGATGATATAATGCGAATATGTGATACAATAACGTATCTGCGCCCTAATTGTAATTCGGATACATCACGTATAATATATGGGTTAGGGAGCACATAACACATTATTACGGAAATTAATCACAGAATATTGTTTCTTAATAAATATATCGATCAATAATTCTATATTTCTTGAACGGTTCACTTTTATAACTATGTTAGTTATATTCAATAATGGTTGTTTTCAGTTGTAGTTTGTCAGTGTGCTTTTATATTTAAATTATTCGTGTGTCTTTGCACTAAAAATTAACCAAATTGGAAAACAATTGAGTATGTGTACCTGTACATAGGTTTTTTCTCGACTGCAAACTAACTTTAACCCTTTCCACTCGCGAAATGCGAGATTTGCATAAATTTTGCCCCCGGAGCGGCGGCATCCGAGTGGAATGGGTTAAAACTCCTGTTAAAATTATTGGCAACATATGATTTTTTACCTAATTCATCAAAGCCTTCTTCAGAACGCACCTCTCATTAAATTTATATACAAAACGTATATATAGTTACAAGTTATATATAGTTACTTATATTTCTGGGCCGATTCTGCCGTAAAATAGACCAACGGCAAGGCTATGTTACGTTCCAGTTTTCATACAAAATGCTATTAAATACTGTCAAAATCACATGTATTTACTGTGCAATCAGGCGTTTCACACATAAAATGTAACTTCATTCATATGTTATTAAGCCATATCTCAAAGATCCAGTTATAATAACATCGAAATAATCTAGAATGAAATTTTTTGCATATCTTTACGTTTCAAAAGTTTTGGAACATTTTGTCATACCTTAGAAAAAATGTATGTTATGTATGTGTGTGTATGTTTATATACAATTTTTCATCCACGATGCGCAAGGATCAACCGATTTGAATGTTTCAAAAAACATTCTATTCCTACTGATTGAAAAGATGTGCTGATTAGATTTTTGGCGAATTTTAGCCGTTTCGAAAATATGGGGCAAAAATGCCAAAAACGGTAATTAAGTTCTTGAGAGAACGGAGTGTCCGATTTGAATGATTTAAAAAACATTTTACTTGTATTGACAAAATAAAGAATTACTTAACCTTTTGGGGAGGCAGGTCCAGCGGTTTCGTCGATACAGAAAAAAATGTAGAAAAATAAAGACATTTGGCGGTCTAAAATGATCATTAGACCTATGCACATCAATTGATCAGATATTTTATAAAGATTTTAAACATGTGTACTAATTTTGATATAACTTTTTTTGGTTCCATACCAAGATTTTTAACATTTATACGGTTCAAACAAATTGCAAAATTTTCAATTTTTTTTTCAAAATTTTCAAAAATATGCAAAGTTTTAAACTTTAAATAAAAATTTTAGATTTACAATTCAGTTTAAAAATGTATATATTTCATATGCGTTATTGTAATCATAAGAATTATATCCTCAGATGGATTCATCTGTGGATGACATCTGACGACATATCTTATTAATGTAAGCATTTTCAAGTGTTTTGAGCGATAAGATCGTCACTGTATATTCGATATATGAGCGATTATACATATATAGTAAATATAATTATCTTTTTGAAAATATTTACAAAAATCGTTATTAATCATTGATCAATATTTATTGATTATTCATTTTTTTCGCTCGATTATTTAATTTTGGTAGTTCCAGCAATTTGCCTTAAGGCACGATGCCTTGCACCACTAGTTTACTCCTTAAATTGTAACAATAAATATGATACAGTTTTTATAAAATCAATCTAATAAATAAATTCGTACAACTACCCCCGGTCTACCGTATACCCTCCGCCCGGTTATACATTCAAGGCATTTATTTGCGTCTTACACCACGCTCGCCGGTAGATATGATTGAATTCAGCGTGCGTATCGCGTTTCAGGTTAGGTGTAAATGTCAATACATAAACAAAGAGACCAAAACAAAACCCGTCCAGCCAACCAGCCATCCAGCCACAGCCATGCATGCTTGATTCCGTTGATAAGTTACTTTATATAAAAACAACTCGATCATTAACATACAAATATAATAGCACGGGGGAAATGGACACAACCTTTAAAAAAACTCTTTATAGTAAAACAACTATAGCAATTAAAACAACAACTAGCAATTGAAACAACGCAAAGAATTTGAGTATGAACTATATTAGTTTCCATACAAAAGTCAACGTTTTCAAAGATTTTCTTCATAGTGTTTGTAGTGATACCTTGCTTTGGAATACAGTACACCTAGTACATATTTTTATTTTATCGCTTGTAACTTCTAAACGATCTATTTGATATGAATGATGGATTTGGGAAATTTGCATAAAATAAAATTGGCTGTAATGTTGTCTAACATTATACCACCTTACAGCAACTCTGAATACTTTAAAACGCGAGTAAAAGCGTTTCTTAAATACTTTAAAACGCGAAGCAAAACAACTTTGCTTCTGCAAACATTGCAAACATTGCAAGAAACTCTGATAAGTAAAATAACTATGCTATATCTGATTAACATCTTAATCGCCACGATAACATCAGAAAAAATTTCCCATGGATCATGGTAAATTTATTAGACAATTTAGTTAAGAATTGTATCAAAGAAAATTACACAAATATGACTAAGACGGCCCTAAATTGAAACTTTTTTTCTTAACAAACCGTGTTGTTTTAAATGCCTGATGATAACATATTAGAAATGCATAATCTGATATGATTTATGTAGAACTTCTTATCATCAAACACATATGACTGTCATGGCAATCAACGTGTTAATAAAATAATGTGCAATGGAATTTACTTTGTTCAAAAACTGTTGTTCACCATACATTACATTACTACATTCGAGCCCAGTCTGAATCATTATTGCATTAAAATTTATAATTTTGTAATTTTATATAATACTATTTTTTTTATTCTCTCTTTTATTCACAACTGTTTAGTTAAGGACATTTAATAAATTTGTGGAATTTACAATTGTCGGCCGTAAAGGGACATTGTATACTAAAAGGGCATGTTGAAAAAACTACTAATTAGCAAAATAAAGAAACGTGAATTTCATATAAAAAAAATTCAATTCAACATATCAACAACAGTTTAGAATTTTTAAAACAAATAAATATTCATCATTATAAACAAGCCGTCGCAATTCTATTTATATAGTTACAATAGCATTAGAAGTTTTTTGATTTTGCACTATTGTGCCAGGACAACTAAATTACCGCCGAATTCTTGTACTGTGACGCCAACTTTTAGGATAAACAATAACGCAATAAAGGAATTTTTTGAAAAACATCATTAGAACATTTTGATCAAAAATGAATACAATATTGATGATTGTGTTAAGTAAGTACAATAATATGAAAATTTCTAATTTATATTCATTGTAATTTTACTTATTTACTTTTTAATGTAAAATACCCATAGGGTAGATAAACATGCACATAATTATTTTGTATTATATTCCACATAATGCAATAAGAATTTTAAAAATGAACTGAAAAAAAAAATTACTTTTGTTATGATCAGTTTAATTTTGACAATAAGAAGAGTTTAGTTTACTTCAATTTGGTCAATAATAAAAACAATATTGATATGTCCTTTAATGTAAAAGATCAATTTATAATTTATATTCAATTCTAATCGTACTTTGTAAATTGTGCGAAGTTCAATCGACTATTACATCTCATTCTGAACAAATTTTAAGAAATTTTAGAAATTTTTTTTTAGAGAAATTTAGAAAATTTTAAGATATATGAATTTATTAATCAAAATGCTTTACGTTACAAAGGTTTCTGAACATTTTGGCATTCCTCAGAAAAAATGGATGTATGTGTGTGTGTGTAGTGTATGTGTTTAAGAGAATGGAGTACCCGATTTGAACGATTCAAAATACATTTTACTTGTAATGACAAAATGAATAATTGATGAAATTTTTGGTAAGACAGGTCTAGCGGTTTCGGAGATACAGAGAAAAAAGTGAAAAAAAAAATAATATTGGTGGTCAAGAATGAATACATTTGTTAATGTAAACTTTCTCAAGTGTTTTGAGCGATAAGATCATTACTGTATATTTTATGTACGATAAAGTATATAGTGATTATAATTATCTATTTGAAAATGTATAAAACAATTGTTGCCAATCGTTAATCAATTATTGTTGAATTCAGATTCATTTTCCTCGAATATTTAATTCTGGTACAGGAAGTATCAGCAATTTGCCTTAAGGCACAATGCCATACACCACTAGTTTTAAATTTTCTCGTATTAATATAATTAACATCCAGACCTACATATATACTAATATTTAAAAATAAACAAGAATCATAGTTCGAAACTTATTGTTAGGCGAGAAACATGTGTATCTTCACGCTTTTGCATTTTTTTTTTTGAAAAAATGCGTTTTAAAAATCCAATAAGTTGCTTGGAATTAAATATTATTTAAATTACAAACCAGAAGATCTATTTCAATATGAAAAAAGTTACAAACATTCAGAAACACTAAAGGAACGAAACATTTTAACACATATTACACGTTTTGCCGGCAAAATTGAAGGCTTTTGAGGTTGTGTTTTATACGCAAGAAACGAAAAAATGTGCAAGAATGATGCATTGTACTAAAAAAATTGTAATAGATCTTATATATTGAAGATTGAATAGATATTTTGATTATAATAAATATTATATTGTAGTATAATGAAATAGACAAATGATATGTATATATAAAATAAGAAAATTGTTTCATAATCTTTCATACCAGATATCTTTGTCTGACTGAGATATGAAAATAATATATAAATAAAAAAATAATTAAATATATGTATTTTATCAATTCATGCATTTTAAATTTGCGTGAGGAATTTAATGTGAATAAATAAAATAAATTAAATCTATTTTTTTTTCAGATATTCTGGATAAGACGCGTGCTTAGAGTAAAAACATTTATGGAAAATAACTATGTGCAGCCAGTCAAAATTGAAACTATTGAAAAATAATTTAGTCATTATCGACACTGCATTTAACAGTTAACTGCTTGTTCTTAGTCACCAAAAATAGTGAATGAAAATTGGAAAACTTGAACTAAAATAGACAAAGTATTTATAAACCTTTTTTTTTATTTATTACCTTTTCAATCATCCCATGATTACCAGACGAAACCTCAGCGTTTCTTGAACCACATCACAAAAACCAACAAACACTTCTAAATAAACCACTGCAAATATTTATACCTCCAATCTACTACAATTCCAAACTCATCTACTACATCGTACCCTCCCCCCGAATTACCACTTTTGTAAACTTTAACTTAAACAAAGAGTAAAAAATTACCACGTGCTTTTTTGAAATGAACACATATTTCCGTAACCAACACGACCGCATTGTAAGCGAACGCTTCGCTAGTGCGTCACACATCCATTCTCCTCGGATGTCAGCGGATGACTGACTCGCGTCGTATTGCGAGGTCCGGGCGGTGTAGTTCGTGCGACGGCCGGCAGAGCTGAGCGGCGCATTTGTGCAATTGTGGACGGCGCTTAGGAGGTAGTGTGAGTGAGAGTGCGAGGGTACTAGTGGGTAAGGTAAATACAAATACGAGAGTGTGGTTTGAGTTGGAATTATTTTTTCGTAGACTTAAGTTATATTGTCACTGATGAAACTGATTTTAAGGTTCATTATTATTTTTTGTTTATAAATTATAATCTGTCTATATAGAAAGACATTGAGTAATTAATTTGACAAATAACATAGAATTTTAAAAGGAAAACCCAGTGGTTCACCTTTTATTAATGTACTAAATTATATCTTAATTAAATTTTGATATTAAGTTTCATTAGTGGCGGGATTAGCTCAAGAGTAGCGTTCCCGATTCACATGCTGGAGAAAATTTGAAAAAATATTAACTAGTTAAGTTAGAATAATAATAGAATTATGAATCGTACTAATAAGATATGTATGTAAAAATCAAAATGTATAAAAATTAGATGATTAGAATTTAATATGAATTGAAGTAAGAAGTAATGAGAAGTATAGAAGAAGAAGAAATAGTGGTTAGAAGTTGAAGTGAGAAGATAGTAAAAGAAGAATGAAGATAAGTTAAGAAGTATAGAAAAAGAATAGGATTATATATGAAGAAGATAGTATAAAATTGAAGATTGTATATGATTGTATAGAATAATGTAGGTGGCTAAATGCTCGAGTAAGCGAGGCCAATAAAAATAAAAAGAAAGTGTGGTTTGTAGACTTGAGTAATATTGTCACTGATGAAACAGATTTTAAGGTTCATTATTATTTTTTTTTATAAGTTACAATCTGTCTATATAGAAAGACATTTAGTAATTAATTTGACGAACATAGAATTTTTTTTTTAATTTTTATTGACCTCCGCTTTACAGCATTTTTAGCCACATACATTATTTATTTTATTCTTCATCATATTCTATGCAATTCTTACATATATATTTCTTATACATTCATCATGTATATACTATCTCTTCTTATATCCTAATATTCCATTCAATTTTCATTCTTCTTCTTATTTCTCAATATGTTCTTTTCATCTTCTAAACTTCTTTTTTCCTATTTACTTCTATTTTTTCTTGTATTACATTTTTCCATTATATTTGGAAGCGCCAGGAGTCGAACCAACGATCTCCGGCATGTGAGTCGGACATGCTACCTCTGAGCTACGTCCGCCACAACATAGAATTTTAAAAGAATAAAAGAAAAACCAGTGATTTACCTTTTATTAATGTACTAAATTATATTTTAATTAAATTTTAATATTAAGGTTCATTATGGTACGATTTTGTGACGGGTAGTTCAGTCAGAATCATACTGGACTTATACGCCAGGGGTATTCGGTTCGAGTCCTTGTGCTGATATAAGAATTGTCATTCAATTTGAATTAGAATGAAATTAGAAGTAAGAAGAAAAAAGACAAAAATTGTAATGAAGAAGGTGAGATTAAAAAAAAAGAAGAACAAAGAATTTAGTTGTAAATAAACAAGTACAGAATATGCATGAAAAATAGTATAGAACATAAAAATAAAACGTTGTAGGTAATTAAATGCTCTTAGTAAGCGAGGCCAATCAAAATAATTTTTTTTATTCATTTATTATTATTCAGCAATCAGAATAGTAATTACATTTCAAAATAAACAAAAAATGGAACTTTTTGCTTAAAAGTAATGGTTACAAATGATCAGAACATCTAATAAATAAATTAAATTGGTATAATTGGTAAGTTAAAATGGTTTTAATAAATTTATTTGTTAATTTATTAATATATTGAACATTGTAATATTATTTGTATAAATACATCAATCGAATATAAATCATTTATTGAGCAGATATTTATTTCAATCCTTTCTGTAAATGATTATTTTTTGCAATTTTGATAAACATAGTTAATGTGTGTAAAACTACAATACAGGGAGGCGGGGGGGGGGGGTTGTTGATTTGCTTATTTTGGGTTGAAATGGGGGCTGGGGAGTCTGGATGATGATTACGTCATAGGTAGTATTTTTATTTTTTTATATTAATTGCAAAATGTTTGCGTAAGCATAGGGGTAGAGGATGAGAGCTTTGCTTACTTTTGCTGGCAAGGGGGATCGGGAGGGGGTAAATAATTGTAATAAATCTGCTTATGTAATACTTGAACGATCCCTTAGAAAACATATAATTGATATAATTTTTTCGTAGAATAAAATATTGTTTAATTTAAACAGAGAACTAAAGTTAGAGTAAATTAAATAAATGTTGATTTTGATGTTATAACAACGTAAACTTATTTTGCATTCAAGGAAATTATGCTTTCTTTCAACTACTTTATCTGTAATGTTAATGGATATTTTGTGTTAATTTGATTTTGACTATTTTTCATGTAGACTTATATTTATTACTAGCCAATTTGACGACTTAAAAATGAATTAATATTGATAATTTAACCCTTTCCACTCGAATGCCACTGCTCCGGAGGCAAAATTCATATAATTCTCGGAATTCGTGAGTGGAAAGTATTTAAATACTCGAACGTTTCGAAAATTGATAATATGTTTCGATGTTCGACGCTTTATATGTTTATATTAATATTTTATACTAAAAAAAACATTTTTAAAATTATTATTTTGTGTTAAACATATTAGATAGCAGTCAATTTGTCAGTTTTTTTTAAATTGATTAATATTAATAATTCGTTATTTAAACGTTTCGACACTTGATGTTCATATTGAAGAAAATTATTCAAATTTGTGTCTGGTGTTTTATGGTCGATTATGACTGATTGATGATACATACTAAATAACGAATTAAAAATAGATTTTTATTTTTTTTTTATATAAAACTATCAAGTATTTTATCATTTTCTCTTCTCAAGCCTTATATATTCGGGTGTATGTTGTCACCATCTTTGCATTTCATTTATATTTAGCCAACTCCCAACGTACCTAAATTTTTAATTAATTCAAATTCTCGTTACTGAGACCCTTCCCCGCGACTCGGTGACAGGCCGCTGTCCAGACCTTCCAGTCGCAGAGTGCGGACCAAGTTCCTACCGAGTGCGACTGAGACGAGCAGAGCCGCGTCATCGGATAATGAATCGTACGCGCGTCGAATTATAAGACGATTTGTCATATTCAACATCATTAGCGATGGGTAAGCGAGTTGTAAACACTGTGAAGAGGTTCATGTGTTCCACAGTGAGTGAGTGTACCCGTGTCGGCACTCCGCAGTCCGCACTCGGCACTGTGCTGCATTTTGTGACGCGACGACGAGCAGATTGTCTAGCCTCAGGGATCGGTAAACTTACTAGTTAATAGTAATAGAAAATCTTTAGCAATCGTAGATTTTTTTTAACAACAATCAGAACCTTACGTCCTATGAGCTGTTGGGCTGAAACTTCTCCTTACTTCGTTTTTTTTTAGATGGTAACCCAATGGTTAATCCATCCATATGTGATGAATTTTATTATTAGAATTAATCTAACAGGGCTGACTTATTGATTGGTGCAGCAATGCCGGGCAAGGGCTATTTTCACTTGGAAACATATTGCTATCTATATTTCCAAGTGAAAATCGTTGTCACTGCTGCCTGACAACAGGCTGCTCGAAGTGGGTATCGAACCCGGGACCTCTGATTCAGGTCTCGTCGCTCTTAACCGCTTACCTACGGGCGAGCCCTTCGTAGAATTTGATCTTAGATTGCCAATTTTAGTCGTATATAAAATATATACATACAAGTTGCATGGCAAGTTGCAGGTATTTCTGGTTATCTGAAAATAATCGAGTTGATCTAGAAAAATTGATATCTTTATTAATGTATGAAATTGTGGCAAATAAAATTAACTGTTGATTCAATAACTAACCCTTTCCAAAAATTAATCAATTTAATTTCCAAATGATCTAGCCCAAGGGTAGTGCTTAAGAACGTGAACTAACAAACCCTAATTATAGATTTGATCCTAACTCGGCCAACCCGATGTCAAGCACAGTAGAACTCCAATTATCCGAACTCCAACTATCCGAATCGCCGATTATCCGAATCACTTTCAGAAAAAAAAAATTCCAGAAAAAACAGCTTACATTGACGGAGATGTTTAAAAAACAATGACTTTTATTTCTAAACTTGTTCATATGTGCATTTTATTTATATTTAAAACATGTAAAAGTATCATGTTTCTTTCATTTAATTCAATAAAAAAATAGTGCAATATCAAAACGTAACTTTTTTTCTCTCCATTGGCAATTTTTTAAAAAAAACTCCGATTATCCGAATGGGTCCCGGTCCCCATTAATTCGGATAATTGGAGTTCTACTGCAGTATCATATCAAATTTCCACTTTAATTTATAGATTTCAAAAATAAATAAGTTTAAATCGCCTTCAGTGGGCATTGCTGACACAACAATCCAACGCTATTAGATGTACATATCCAATATATAAATATTATGATATAATATTATGAGTGTTTATGCAAAAATAATAATACGTTTACACACACACATAAACAGTTATATATTTATTTATATTTGAAGTACCATTTTTTATTTTAGTGAATGATTTATACTACAATATTTTAGGTCAAAATTGTATAAAATTTAAATATCTCTCGTATAGATTTTTTTATTTAATTGAAAATAGCAATCAAGATTCAATGAAGTGATATAAAATATTGTTACATGAAAGAGTGAAAAAAAGTTAGATTAGAAGAAAAAGATAATACATAATTTAGAGATCGCTTAATAGAGAAGTCTATTGTTTAATCATCGTGCTTAATCATTATAAATAGTTTTGTATGCAATTTTTCACTTTTTTTTCAATTTTTACTAAATCGTCGCTGCAAGGATTACGATACTGATGAATATACTCAATTCTGTTTCGTTTACCATTTTTATAATATTTTATGAAGTTCTCCAAATCGTACTATGTTTCTGGTAAATAACTTAGGAATGTAGTGTTATAATTATAGCTTCATAAAATATTATAAAAATTGTAAACGAAACAGAATTGAGTAAATGCATCAATATCGTTCTCTTTGAAGCAACGATGATTTAGTACAAAAAGTGAGAAATCGCATACAAAACTATTTATAGTAAACACGAGACTTCTCTCTATGAAGTGAACTCAAAATTATTTTTTTCTTCTAGTCTAACTATTTTTCTTCCTCTCATGTAACAATAGTTTAAACGACGTCATTGAATCTTGATCGTCATTGAAATCGATATGAGATATTTACGTTTTTTACAATTTTGAGCTATCAAAATATTGTAGAACAAATCATTTACTAAAATGGTTACCAACCACTGCTTATATGCTATAATAAATTGTTATGTTTTTCAGTTTTTGAATGTTGATCGTATTTTTGCTGCAAAATACCTTACAATTTGTTTTTAATTATTTATTGTTGATTATTATATTTATTGATGTACATAAATTCGAACGAAAATTTGTATCCGCACACACACACGCACATACACACATACACATACACACACATATACATCCATTTTTTCTAATTTTAAGGTATGCCAAAATATTCAGAAACCTTTAAAACGTAAAAATATATAAAAATTTTCATTCGAAGATGTACATAATTTTTTTAAAATGAAAATTAACCAAGAGTCGAATATATTGAGTTGTATTTATTCAAGATTATGAAAAAAATGATAAATAATAATATTTAAAAAACATTTTCAAATGGTAAATATATACAAATATTTTAAAATATATATTGAAAATGATTATGCATTCTGTAAATGATACGTACTCTACATAAAGGTAACTCATGAACAATTTTAATAAATATTGTTCATATACTTTATACAATTTTTATTTATTAAATTAATGGCCTCGTATCATCGCAAATATATTGCTCAGTTCCGTAAACACATAAAACAATTTAATATTCATGTCATTAACGCTCTAACAATCGATCACACGACTCTGTGTAATGTGATGACAACTAAACGATTTAAATCATTCACGGGATGAATACTGGTTATTCGCAGAGACAACATAGAGAATATATTATAATATCTGGAAGCTTTATATATAATGTATATGATAGACCATCATATTCTGCGGCCGCTGGTTGTACAGAATCATGATATATTCTGTGTTCATATATCCATCTATTCGTGTGACGTCGTACATGTCAGCGAACAGACGTTCCAATAAAAGCGACATTGACGGACATGCAGACCGACAGAATTTCCTGCGAGCAAGGATAACCGCAGGCCGCCCTCTAATTCAACTCACACTCCACGTGATACCGTTCACACACCGACTGACACTAAAACTAATGCACGATCATGCTTCTGGATTAGTAAAATATTTTGGTGTAATTTTTATTTAATTATTTTTTCGTTAACAATATAATTTAATTTTAAACATAAAAGTGTGCGTTGTATTTGAGTATCGATTTTTGATGTTTCAAGTACATATTTGCGCCTCAAGTGCATATTTAGTCGTTTTTGTCAGATAAAAAGGTGAACTTTTTTCTTAGCAACTTCTTTGTTAGCAGTTTTTTTCATATTTATGCGTCATACAGAGTGGGTTGTCATTGAGACTTTTTCGATCATTTTGGTAGAATTTGTAAAATTTGTTATTTTTTATTCTATTTTGCACACTAAATTTCATGCAAATAGCCACCGCTGAGCACGTAGTTTCGTACAAACTAGTCCCGGGTTTGATCTCAACCTCGGCCAAGATTGATATCAGGCAGTATGATACCAAATTTCACTTCAGATTATAGATCTCAACTATAATCTCTAATGAAAAAAGCCTTCCCGGGCATTGCTGTATCACATATAAACCAACACAACTAGATATACATATCTAATATATCGTACACAGTAATGGCAAAAAAGAGTATTACATCACTGGGTTGCCTTCTTATAGAAAAAAACAAATTAGGAATATAAGTTAGCAAACACAGCTTAAAGACTTTGTAGTTGTGAACGCTGTTAATTTAAAAAAAAAAATCATGCAAAAGGTTTATTATTGTCGAGATCAGATTTTATCTATCAAAACATTCTGTATGTCTTGAAACTGTAAATATATGTTTAAAACATTTATAATAATTAGAAAAATTATAATCGTATGTGCGTTGCTTCCGAAACTATAAATGCTTAGCATTATAAGGGTACATGCTTATTTTTTGTACACTCTTCCTAAACCTTTTAAAATTTTAGTTGTGGTTCTATTAAATGCTTCAGGTGATTCTACTTTGAAAACATATATCTATAAAAAAACAATTTTCTAGTTTTGTTGAATTGTGTTAATATACTATAAATTTAGTGTGCTAAAATGTGTATTAGTTAACTTCCCGTAGGATAAGTTATAGTAATCGCAAAAAAATCGAAAATGAAAATTTTTATATATCTTTACGTTTCAGAGGTTTCTGAATATTTTGGCATTACTCAGAAAAAATGGATGTATGTGTATGTGTATGTGTGTGCGTGTGTATGTGTGTTCGGATACAAATTTTTGTCGACGATTTCGGGAATACGGATGAAGCGATTTGAATAATTCAAAAAACATTCGATTTGTATTGATAAGGAGACGTGCTGATTAGTTTTTTGGCGTTCCGAAGATATGGGGCAAAAAATGACAAAAACGGTAACTCAGTTTTTAAGAGAACGGAGCATCCGATTTGAATAATTCAAGTGTATGTATTAACAAGATGAAGAACTGTTCAAATTTTCATGAAGGCAGGTCTAGCGGTTTCGGAGATCCAGTAAAAAAAGTAAAAAAAATGCCATCTGGCGGTCAAAAATGATCATTAGACATATGCACATCAAATTTTCAGATATTTTATAGAGATTTTAACAATAAGTATGAATTTTGTTTACATTTCTATGGTACCAATGCTTATCCGTTAGACGGCAGCGCGGCGCTTACGCGCGTCTCTATGCAGTTACAGCAGTACGATTGCTTTGAAACAAAGTTCAGAATTTCCAAAATATTTCAAAATACACTTTTCTTCAAAAAGTCTTTTTTTCAAAAAAAAAGTAAATTTTTGTCAAAAATGTATAGTTTCTCAAAAATCTAATTTTTCAGAGTAATTTTTTTTCAAAAATGTTAATCTTTAAAAAAAAAAAAATTGGCACGATGTCATGCGCCCCACTAGTTGATACTTATTTAAAGGTAATTAGTAGCACAGTGACTAAATTGAAAAAAATAAAAAAAATGAAAAATAGAATATTAAAGCATCCGATGGCGGATGTATAAAAAGCAACATAATTATTTTCCAAAAAATTTGTTCTAAATCAGACCAATCTTCTCCCAATAGCTTTTTCCTATCCTATTTCCTCCGTCCCCCTGGCGGTTCTGTTCTTTGCGAGTGTCAAGCAAAAGCGTCATCCCCACAGAACGTGTGAGGCATGTGCAGGGCGGAATGCTTTACTGGCCGGTGGAAGGATTTCAAGACCGTTTTCAATAAATCGCGCCGTGGAAGTTCGCGATAGCAGTTAATGTCAAGCGGCTCTAATATATATTGCACAGCATCAAGATGCGGGCGGACCCGGCGAGGGCTGCTCCTGCTCGCAGTCGCGGACTCGTGGTGTGAGCGCGGCTCTCGGCTCAAGTCACGGTGATAATGCACGTTGAATAGTTCGAAAGACGCTGACGAAGTTCGACCGAGAAGATCCGAACCCTTGGTGAAATAGGAGAATTGTAAAAAAACATGTATTATTTGTTTTATGTATTGAAATAGCTGACAGAAATCTTATAAAGCGAGGACGAAAATTAATTGACCCAATAATAAATAATTTTTAATTATGTTACTTTGTACGTGGCTGTTTTGTACTTTAACTTAAGGTGTATATCACTGGTACACACTAAAAATGATTTTTATAAATATCACTAGTATATTTTTTTTAAAAAGTCTGCAATTTTCTAATTAATCTGGTTTTGAGGATATTGAGATATTTCAAAGTATATATTTTTGATAATTTTAGTGAAATTTTGAACATCATTGACAATACTTTGAAATACTTTAGCCAAGTCTTTAACAAAGTTTGGTAATCACAAACTAGTAACAAGCTTGAAGGATTACCACCATGAAATAAACTTTTTTTTATTTATTTATTTGAACAGCGATCATATCTTATAAGTTCTATGAACTGTTTTAATGAACTTCTTACAAACTACGTTATTATAGATGGCAACCCAAATAGTTTTCTCATCTCTATGTGATGAAATTGATTATTATAATTATTGTAATAGTGATGACTTTCTATTGGTGCAGCAATACTGTATTAGGGCTGTTTTCACTTAGGAACATATTGCTATCTATATTTCCAAGTGAAAACCGTTGTCACTACTGCTTGACAACAGGCATCTCGAATGAAATAAACTAGTGAATATAATCCAATCAAAAAAGGGTTCAATGGAAGTAGGTAATTCAATACAAGTAAAAAAATTCAATACCGGTATTTCGGTATTTTGCTCTTTACAAACCGATAATACCGGTAAAACACCGGCATTTTTATCTTAAACAAATGTAACCAAAATTGATAGTTACTTGTAGAAATATAAAAATAAATATACAATACTACAACTATATACAGCTAAACAATAAGTTTTTTTTTAATAATAATTTAATATAATTATGTTCAATTTAGTTAACTCATTATCAGTATCGAGTATATTGAGTACTTTTCACTAAAATCAAACGTATAAGTAAGAAAATCCACAAAGTCTCATTAAAGAGCATATTACACTATTATAATAAATTGTATTGTATCTGATGTGTTAAATCAGCATAATCTACAATATTTTAAAAACAGTCATTTTTCTATACTAATTTAAGATCCGACACTTTATCAAGATAAATAATAACATACTATAATTGTTGAGTATTTTTATTTGATACAATATAATGGTTCTATATTATTTTCAAACTGCGATACGTTTTTGTAAAATAATATTTCATCATTGAAATGAAATTATTAATTGTAAGCAAAAATCTTTAGTAATTATTATGGTTAATATATATAAAGTTAGAAAAAAATACAAAAATCGCAGTAGTAATTTGTTAATTATCTTTTTGATTGTGAGTGTTTATGATATAAAATATTTTGGCGCAGATGCCACTTAAAAAAAAGTTACATTTTCACATAAGATGAAATAAACATAATTATTTATCAGTCCTATTCTATTTATTGTAAAACGATATGAAGCCCTTTGGAAAGCAATAAATATTCAGTTTAATGACGAATTGAGATAATATTTTGACATTTGTTTAAACTATAGAGACACTTAAAGATATATCTGTTTATGCGATCATGGAATTTAAAGATAAATTTGTTCCGAGAAATTTAAACTCGAGTGTAATATATATCAAATACTATTTCGGTATACCGGTATATATATCAAATAGTATTTCGGTATGCCGGTATACGTACCGGTATTGCTTTCTCTAGGTGGAAGGTCTGTGGTCATCTTAGACATTGATTCATCTTTTTTGATTTATTTTTTCATATATTTGTAGGTAATCAAAATTATTATCAAAAATATTTGTACTTGGATTGTAGAACAATAATTAACAAACGAGTAACTCGAAAAAAATATAAACTTTTCGTGTAGACTTGGATCATATGTCCACCACTGCATTGAGGATTTCTTTCTAGTATGTGAATTGATAATATACAGAGAGCAGTATCTCGAATTAAGCTATTATATGGTGGAAACAGGAACATCAATTACCAGAACTTTGTAAGGATAGCATACTTTACTACACGTTGCTCTCTGCATTAAGTGGTACATTTTAACATAATCGAATGTATAATAATTTGAAATATTTTTATAAATAATTTTTACTTGTTTGATAATTTTAATATAATTTTAATAACATGATGTTATTAGTCACACTATAATTATAAATTTCATACGCTCATGGTTTAATTTTGCCTTTATTCATTTTTTTTCACCATAGTTGTTCCCATTATATTTTGTTATAATAAATATGATGTGAAACAATATATTTAAATTTCGAATTTTTATATAAATTGCGAATAATTAATAAAAAATAAATGCTTTATTTTCATTTTATCGGATGCTGTCAAAAAACACTTATTTAGAGTTCCTAAATAGAAAAAATTGGCTACGTCAGATAAATGTCGTGTGTACAACAAATTCAATTTAAGCTTGTCTCGTACATGATATATATATATATATATATATATATATATATATATATATCTGTATATGAGTGAGTGCGTATATTTTATAAATGGAATCAATATCTGAAGTATATTCCAAGCTGGCACTGTGTTGCGAATCCGGCATCGGACTATTGAAAGCCATCCTGGCTATCAGTCGTGATATAATGGCCATAAAGCCATATCCAAACAAAAGACAAAGAGTAAAATTTTGTTACTGCTACCGCAATATTTCTAGTTTTATCACGCCGAATACTCCTTTACGTTAGTTACGCCAGTCAGCAAGTGGTACAGATCCTAGTGCGGATGCACATGCACTTGCGAAGACCGAATGTGTAAATTATTCCTTTTTACTCCAATACAACCGTGACAAAAACTGTTTTTTGACAAATGTAACAATTTGTTTTTTTATTAGAATTAATAAGGAATTTTAATCACTTTACTGCTATAAGAGAACTTCCCTTAATTAACTTGCAAAAACTTTTGATGCTTTTCAATTATCTACTATCAAATCTTTTGGTCTTATTGGTCTTATTGTGAAATTGATTTTCTGTTAAAACAAATATATAGTTTTTTTTAAAATACTAGTTGGACATTGCATTTTTTATAATAGCGATCAGAGTGTTCTTTGAGCTATGTTTACTAACATACTTCTTAATCTGTTATTTTTTCTTGAAGAGGACAACCCAGCGGTCAACCACTCTTAATTTTATATTACTATGTACTATGTATATTAGAGCGGATCGATTTATATGGGTCAAAAAAGTAGCTTAGGCACATATAATTTTCGGATACTAGAGATCTAAATAAGATACTTGTTGAAGAAACCACATCTCTAAAATGAATTCAATGTCGCGTACATTGATCTAAAAGGGTTTAAATTTGAAAAATTCCATTTTGACCCATTTAGAGTGCCCCAATTACTTCCAAATGTATGTCCGACTCCCACTAACTATGGTATGCCGATCCACCCACGCCCCTGGTTCAGACCCCATCTGAGAGGTTTTTCAAAATTTAGCCCTTATTTTTGGGTCAATGCACGGGTATCAG
Organism: Ctenocephalides felis; assembly: GCF_003426905.1. NCBI lineage: Eukaryota > Metazoa > Arthropoda > Insecta > Siphonaptera > Pulicidae > Ctenocephalides > Ctenocephalides felis. The sequence continues at coordinate 44,200,827 of NW_020539725.1, read as the reverse complement.
AATTCATTTGAGAGGTATGGTTTCTTCAGCAAAGTATCTTATTTTGATCCCTAGAATCAGGAAGTCATATTTGCCTATGTGACCTTTAAATCGACTCTCCCTAATATCATATTTATATAAAATAAATTACTTGAAAGGACACAAAATCAAAATAATTATCTTTATACATTTTTTGTATTTATATATAAAAAAAATTATAAACTTGATTAGTTTTTTTATTGACATATCATAGATGTCAATAATGTCAAATGACGCAGAGCTAATGCAGACCGTCCAAAAAAAATTTTTTTTATTTTTTTATTTATTTTTTATAGCAAGCTATACAGAGTACATTCAGCTGCATTTGTTACAGTTATAAAAAAAATTAATTTCAATTATCAACAAAACCAATACTGTCAAAAAAAGTTCAAATCACAGCAAGTGAATCGATAATAATCTACCACCCTAACCCTACTAGTGTAGCAACCTAGCAACTTTTCATCGAAATCCCGAAATCTGATTATTTCCGTAGCGAATTGTGTGTAGTGCAGATTGTTCGGTGTAGCGAATAGGTTCTCTTAATTCGCCTGCCTGTCCGGGCGATGCGCGCAGAATGAGACGGACCGACAGATAGACAGATAGACGGGATGATGGACACATGTCTAGTGCCCGGCAAATTCTAACGGACACATGAAGTCAGACTAACAGACAACTGCATCTCCGAAAGAGCGAGGACTCGTCGTTCGTTACGATGGGAGAGGGTTAGGGTACGTTTGTAGGATCGCGATGGTATTGAAAACTTACAGTTCAAATCAAATTGTAACTTTTTTTTAATTGAACACTTAGTATTCAAATTATTATTGAAACTAGGGCGCATGGCAAATAGCTGGAACTTCAAGTACCGCAATTCAAAATTTTAAATGCCTTGATTTTTTTTTTTTGAAAATTTTGAGTTTTTTTTTTCTAAACAATCGCGCTGCATAGCTATTTTAGAGACAAAATATCAAAATTAAACATAGAGACAAAACAAAACCGGTACGGAATACATAGAATTGTAAACGAAAGTACCTATTATTAAAATCTCTATAAAATATCTGATAATTTGATGTGCATAAGTATAATGATCATTTTTGACCGACACATGGCATTTTTGCTACTTTATTTATTGGATCTCCAAAATCGCTAAACGTGCTTTCCAAAAATCTAGCCATTTTTTTATTAAGACAGTACAAGTGTTTTTGAATCATTGAAATCGGACGCTCAGTTCTCTCAAAATTGCCATTTTTGGCACTTTTTACCCCGTGTCTTCGTAATGGCTAAATCTGCCTTTGCCAAAAACTAATCAGCACGTCTCCCCATCAATAGCCATCAAATGTTTTTCAAATCACTAAAATCGTTTGATCCGTCCTCGAAATGATTATTTTATTAACAGTAGGCAATTTTTCAAAATACATTCAGAAATTTCTAACAAAATACTGTATGTTTATTTAACATTTCAATTTTCAATAAATATTAAAACTTATTTGATACAGGTTAATAGCGTAGTATATTTCATATAACATATATATTTAAATAAAATGATATAATTTAAATACATAAAAAATATATTATATAATAATTATTTTTTATGAATTAGTAGAAAATATCGCATTACATCAAAATAACAGACAGTTGACTCTCTAGAAAAGCGAGAACAAGGGTTAGGGCGCGTCTGTATGATCGAGATGATTTTGAGAAGTTATAGTATGTTCCACACTTCCTTAGAAAAAAGTATATCAAAGTAAAATTTAGTAGCTTCATGTAAAATTATTTGTGTTTTCGTAATATAAACTAGAGTAGTTCTTAAAAGAAATATTTTACATTAGTGCTTAAATATTTGTTGATTTTTCAAAATAATCTTTAGTATATAATGTTATACTAAATTGGAGTTCATGTTACTATTTTGAGAGGCTTATATAAATTTTTGTATTAAAATATCTGTTGAAATTATATTGAATATTAAATAAAAAACATTCAGGAACCTTGAAATTGTTACAAATAATATACTAAAGATTAGATACTCATTCAATACATTTGATCTGATATAATTAACATTTTCTTGTAATTTTAAATATGTGCTCAAATAACAAAGTTGGATTGTATCGAATACTAAGTTAACGTTATCTTATTGGATGCTGCGCTTAATCACATTTATTATAATATTCTAAATTTTCTTTGAATATAATTTTTGAATAAGGTTAAATATACGCCAAAGGAAGTACTAAATGTCAATATATTATATTATACCCTACATTTTTTCATATCATTTATACTGGTACAGTTAAATCTGTCAAGCTATTTATAAATAATTTATTATTATTTTTTAAATAATTTGTTTCTCTATTATTTTTAAATAATTTTTCTCACGTTCGATAAAGCTTTGCAATTCTGTTGCCTCAGTTTTCTTACAGCCAATTCTAGGAGATGTCCCTGTCGCCACAAACGTTTTCGTGACTCTATCGTATGATTGGAATTAAATTATAGATTTTTTTATAAAAAGCGTACAAAATCTGTACATCGTTATACAACATGTTCGCTGAAAGCAATTCCTAATTTGATTTTCCTCTATTACTTTTAACACAGGCAAGTCGTCGTATAGAGAATGAGACAAAGCGCCTTGGGTGTGCGATATCAAAGGAGATATTCTCAGCCAGATAATGGAAATTGAAAAACATTTCGACGCTAATAGAAACGTCCTGCGGTCTGTTTTGTTTTCTGACGACTCGAATATCGGTTTTGTTTCATATGTGCAATATGATCATTTCGATCGCATTATTGTACAAACATTGCAGGAATAAATGCGGCGACTTGCAACTGTTCAGATGATTTTCCCTGCTTTTTGCTCTCATATTCATATTGATGTGTTAATTAGAATAATAATTTCTATTTAAATGTCAAACATAATTATTATAAATTAATTTAACTGCAAATATCTGAACAAAAGAGGTTGTGACACATAAAGGAGATTCTTTCAACCGCACATTTTATATTTGGAATAGCGATCAGAACTCGATTCTATGAGATATTTTGGATGATTTGACCCAACTAGTTGCCCTATCTCTATGTGATGAAGTTTATTATTATAATTTCTGTAAAAATGATGAATTTTCATTTATGCAGCATTTTCCGGGCTATTTTCCTATAGGAACATATTGCTGCCTATATTTTAATATGTAAACCGATGTCACTGCCGCTTGACATCAGGTTGCCCGAGGAAGGTATTGGAATTGGTACCTCTGATTAAAATCCCTTAGCTTTAACTATTAAAGCTTACGTACACGTGTGGACGAAGTAGTGAGTTCGAACCCGGCTCTGTGCAATCTGACATCGTGCAGTAGCGATGTCCATTTACCTTTAAAATACCGATCAAAAATATGTTTTGGATTGAAAATAGCCCAATTTGTGCAGTCTGATATGAAATAACAAAGAAAAACTTTGCAAAACTAATAATAAATCTATGACAATTCCTAAATCAATAACTCAATGTTATTTTGAAATAACATGATTCAGATTGTTTCTTCTCAAATATTCCAATAATTCAATACGTATAGTATCTATTTACTCCGAAATGAATAATATAAACCATTTTACGATTCATAAAACTGCCACTGTAAAGCTGTGTCCCGCTGCAAAACGACAGATATTTACATCATTCCATTCGCATGAGTAATGTATTATATTATATAGTAGTAAATCTTTAACATTTCACTAAAGATTGAATACTAGTTACCACATTAGCAATGGCGTAGCACATACATTAAAAATGTTGAGCTTCATTAAATGTTAATTAACTTGCAAGAAATATTAATATGCCCTATGCAATTGCTTCCTGTCATTGGGAAATTTATTGTTGCATATTTAAATGACTACTACCATATAATTGTATAAGAGTGATGCAGAAAATATTCAAAATGTTAAATGATATTTCAACATGGATAATTAGAAAATTTAGAAACAAACTCTTCTCAAATATACATAATCTTACTATTTTTACTCTGAATAAAATGTTCAAAATTATTTATTTCTTACAATGTGACCATTCGAATGCAACTGCACAGTTAGTGTCCGAAATCTATTGTACAAAAACTCAAATACAGATTCGCAAGAATTAGACACAGTTCTTTGTTTATTTACCATTTCCGAAAATGGTTCATTAATCAAAGGTGTCGCAAAACTTTCTAAAATTCGCTACCTGCAGTTAATGCATTCATTTGAAGAGAAATGATGCATTTGCATCATACCTCAGGTATCGACATTTCGGGGTAGTTGCGTTAGAAGCTACCTCATTTTTAATTTACAATGGACCGTGATTTCTATTCAAATACATTTTAAAGAGACAAATGCTCACGACGAATGTACATACATAACATTTATTTATCTTCGATCTGTTTTACTCTATTGTGATCTGCATATGTGTAGCTACGAGAATAAAAAATATTTTGGAAAGTTTTTATGTTTCGCCGGCTAACACATTTAATCGTATTAAACAATCCTTTAAGTAAGATTAATATAAATTATATATAAATGCAAAATAGAAATTCCTAAAACATTGTAATTTCGCCAAAATTGCATCTATAAAAAATATTTCGCAAAAATATTATACCTTAATAGAGTATGATATTACTCACTATATCGCAATCAAACTTTGTACTATACTAATATTAATAGGTAATGTACTAATTTATATGTTCTAACTTACCTTTACCAATTCACGCTCTGAGCCATTCTCCCATGTTTCTCAAATGCCTGCAATGAAAATATAAATAATATAAATATTCTTTTTTTTTTTAAATAATTACACATTTAAAAGATTTGTATAATAAGAATTACTTAAGTTTATTTCAGTTTGAGTTGTTGTTGATTTGAATTATAATATAAAAAATCAAGCCATTAAATTTATCCTCAAATGACTGTTTTCAGTTGTGATTTATAGTTTATTAAATGTTTAATGTTATTAGTTTTTATTTTATGTTATATACTTGTAGTTTATATTAAGTGTAATGTATATATTTTAAAAGCTGTCTATAATCTCTTAAATACTCTAATTTTCTCATATATTATCTTTAGTTTATAATTGGTACCCTTCAAAATGAAATTATATTGTGTTATTGCCATGGGCATTAAGTAAATAAATAAATAAACTAGTGATGTATGGCATCGTGCCTTAAGGCAAATTGCAGGAACTTTCCGTACCAAAATTAAATATTCCAGAAAAAATCAGTGATCAATAAATATTGATTATTGAATCATTCAAATCGGTTGTTTCGGGCACCCGAAATCGTTGACGAAAAATTGTATCCAAACATACACACAAACATATTCATCAATTTTTTCTAAGGCATGTCAAAATGTTCAGAAACCTTCAAAACGTGAAGTAATGCAAAAATTTTCATTTTCGATTTTTTTGCGATTACTATTAACTAAGTAAGTTAATAATAAAAAAATAATGATGGTTAAAAATATATTCTTAGATTTAATTTTTGCAAATTCTTTGATCTTGGAATAAGCAAATCTAATCGTTTCAGAGTTACCAAAAATGCAAGACATTATCATATGTTGCTCAATAATTGCACATGCACATAAACTAATAAAATAGAGCATGTCTTCATAAACTTTGGGTCGTAATAAATAAATAATTTAAAAATATTAATTTCTCATTTTCTTATATTTGTGTGAGGTCGTCAAGAAAGTCGCAATCATAAATGGGGTCGTCAAGAAATACACAATAATAAATGGAGTCGCGAATGACAAAAGTTTAAGAAGCCCTGAAATAGAGGAGTAAACTAATATTTAAGAAATTCTATATAACTAATACTGAATAAATAAAAATAAATTTAATTTTTAGAACAATTTTTTTTTTAGCAATTTGCCTTAAGGAACAAGGCTATTACTTCTTTAATAAATTGTTGACAAACAAAATAAACTAAGGTACCTTCGAAGAACGATTTAATAAAATAAAGTCATCAATATTAGAGTAAATGAATTATTCATAATTTTACATATTCTCAATTAATTATAAATAATCCTTATACACGACTATCAAATGCACTTAAAATTTTTCGCAGATTAAAGTGCATAAGTTATTTGAATCGGCGACATCCCAGCTTTATCCAAAAGGCAATAAAGCGTCATATTTATGGAATGCGATTCCATTTCGAGTTTCTTGTATGTATTCCACTAATTTGCAACTTGTCATCGTAATTTGGCCGAGAATCGGGATAATGGTTGATATATCGAAGATGGGCGCTGTCACTGCACCACGGCCGACTCGGCTGCATCATGGACGCGAATTCAGATCATTACCGACGATTTATGCACTGGATCCAGTTTGGATTAAACGTCACGATTATTTATATGATGCTAAGAGAAGGGAAAATATATTCATGGACTTCTTTGTGATATGTTGTATTTATTTTTCTATATATACTGTCGCTTATTGAATAAAGTCCAAGAACGTTTTCAGTAAAACTTAGGCTTACCCCCTTGTAAAATACTGATAGTGAAGAATTGATACATACACCTAATTGAAGTTCTTATAATATTATCTATATTGATTTTGATAATATTATAAAAACTTCAATTAGGTTTTGTGATTGTTTGTATTATGATTATTTTGTTTAATTTTTTAGCACTCTGTGAGGTAGAGTTATAAATAAAAAAGTGCCTTCTGATCCTTTTTGTAAATTAAAACGCTGTTATTTCCGGTATTTCATTACGCCAATAGGTGGACTAGATATATCATCCAAACCTAGGCATATCACCAAATAACTATTTTGCCACCAATTAACTATTTCTTCTGTATCTTCAAAATCTAAAGTTTTTGGAGTCGTTCAATATTACAATGTTCATGAAACTATATGGTACAAAAGAAAACCCACATAGGAAAAATTAGGAAATTTTATTGATTCATTTTCCGGAAGAGGTGGTCCAAAATACATCATTTTTCCTCTAAAGTCTTAATCTTATCTTATAAAATAAAAATTATTTCAACTTATCAATTTCATTTTTAACCTATGTAATAGTATAAAAAATATGTATGCACAACTTAGAGTTGCATATATGCAGTTAGTAGGTAGCTCATGTGATTTGCAAAATATGATTTATGTCATTAAAACTAATATTAATTTCAAAATTCTAATATTTATATTAATTCCGCAATATAACTTCACTTGACGTTGGAACATGCGATTTTAATGTCTCTTTCAATCACAGATAATTATGCATAGGTATGTATGTTTGTATGTATATATATATATTTGTATATATATATATATATATATATATATACATGTATATATTATTAATTTCAAAACAAATTATTTATTATCCTTGGTCAATAAATGTCGATATTAAGAGTTATAAAATAGCAAAATATAAAAGCTTTGCATGTGGTTAATTTCACATCAATATATAAGAAATTATTACAACTGTAATAACAGTTGTAATATAAATGTGTGTTTATAATGTGCAAATATTTTTGTAAATTTTTATTCACTTTTTGTATTAAAGCACCTAAATGAGAAAACCCGACTTGAAATTAAATGATTAGCATAGTATATTTTTGGCAAAATCTCTATTTATAAATGAACACGTAAAAGTCGAGCTTTTAAAGGAAAATCTCTCCACAAATCTGCACATTTGATATACATTTTTTGTCCAAATATTTCCGTTGTTGCGAATTGTATTTTACTTTTTTAAAATAGGGGATAGGGAAGTTCATAGTCGACCAACGAGCATTTTGATGTGAAAATGTATACAAGATTTTCAAAAGTTTGTGGTTGAAGCTATTTCAAATTTGGGGAGCAATAAACAGGAAAATTGTTACATTTTAGTGTTTTAGTATATGGAAGCCTAAAATATCTAAATGAATCAATTTCTCTAATAAGAATTGAATACGATGGGTATAAAACTGTTTATAAAATTTTGAACGATGTCTTATTTGCCTTTAAAAGTGGTTAATATTCTAAAAATGTGAAAATATTTCTACTTGAATTAAATGAAAATGAGACAATGTTTAAAAATTCAAGTAGAAGGGACAAAAGAACCGAATACGAGACAAAAATTGCTTCTAAAAAAATTCTATATCCGGCAGTGAAAATACAGGACTGCCCCGGCTAATCCAAGGCGTATGGTCACCTACGCCTCACTATAAGTTATTGATATAATGAATGCAACCCCGTGGAATCGGTCAAAGAAAATTTACCAAATCCAATACCTATAACAAACCCTACAAAGTAACTGAACTGGTCAGTTCAAACAAGAGACATGAAACTTCGTAAAACTTCATTCGTTATGATTATTACAAATTAGAAAATATGTATCTGCTATCAAAGTATCATGCAGAATAAATATTTTAATTTATGTCATTTTCATATCTAAAAATAGAGAACATTAGATACGAAAAACATGAATAATTTTCGAATATCAAGTTGTAAATAATGCCGAATGTGCAATAAAAATTTCAAAATACGCCGCTTGGAGAAATGACAAACGCCGAGTGTAGTCTTAAGATAAGAAATAAGGCAAGATCGAACATCGAGCCGGGTCGGTTCGGGTGCAGTCACAATCAGTACCCGTCAGCCGTCCGTTCAAAGTATCGAGCGACTTCGTCCTGTAAGAGCATAATGCGGTTATAAATTCGCGATCTCGCTATCGGACGCCATAAACCCGCCGCCTTATGGGACAGCCCGTCCGGCCGCGTTTGTGTGATCTCTGTTTCCGACTTAATTTATACATGTGCTCTCCGGATAGGAATGCATCGATACGTTTTATATATATATACACCAAACTGATTCGTGCTGTTTGTTTTTTTCATATCGAGCGTCGAGCGATCGGCGAGAGGAGAGCGCTGCGGATGACTTTGGTAAGGGACACATTTATACTGGGAAGTCGATTATATCAGCTCAAGATTGGTAGTTCCTATTGGTAAATCAACACAACAAATCAATTGGTCAGATCGTATTACATATTATACATATATTTTTTTCAAAAATAACTTGTCAGTACAACAAGAATATATCGATGCTTTTCTGACGCAACCTCGTATCTCAGAAACTACTACTTTTCAGGAGAGACAAAAAACGTTTTATAACGAATTTTTGAACTGCTGTTAACCATTTTTTTTATAAATTTTAAAAATATTCAATCTTGTGACAATTATTTGAGACAAGTATGATATTACAAACAATTAATCATTATTTTTTCTTCAATTCTTTGAGATACGTGTTTGTCGCACGGAAAAAAATGTAACATACGTGGTTGCGTCATGCTGTTTTCAAATAAGAGTACATAAATAACTTTCTTCAATTGTTTTATTTTGAGAATCGATCAACTTTTTAAATAATTCTTAATAAAAAAAACAAACATTATTAAACTTGTGGTATATGTTAGTTTATAATTACGACAATATAGTATCTGGCCATAGTTTAGGTATTTCAATATCTAGGATATTTAACTTTTTCATGGATTTATAATTTACTACTTTGTGATTATCATTTTTATTGTTACTTTTATTTTTTTGTTATTATTTCTTTATTTAATGATTTTTATCTGCGGATGACACATTATCTAACTCTAAAAAATACAAAATTTAATTTCATTTATCGTCAGTAAGAATTGATAATTGTTTAATTTTTGTAGCTTACTGTGATATTTGTTCTCAACATAATAAAAATATAACTAGTGGTGCATGGCATCGTGCCTTTAAGCAAATTGGTGGAACTTCCCGTTCCGTAATTAAATAGAATCGAGGAATATTAAATGATTACAAATAGATTATTGTAAGTACTATAACTTTTGTTATTTGTATTTGAATGACAAAATATAAGAATAAACTGGACAACGACGTTTATATATGTTTACATAAAAAGTAAATAAAAGTAAAAAAAAACATATCTCATATATATTTCTGAGAATTATATAAACTAATTTGCAAATTTAAATTTATTTATTTGAAGTATATAAGAGAGTTTTAGAATTTTAGCTAGCATTAAAATTAAAATCCGAATCATTTTTCATATTTAAACAAAGAAATCATTGTAAATTTAAAAAAATGGACAAAAAAAATCTGCTTTCCTAAACTAATCGAATCTTTATACTGCAAAATGTTCATTGAATCATTCGAATCGGAAGCTTTGAAACGACTGGGCCTGTCTTTTCCAGAAACTAATCACCACGTCATCAATAAAAATTGAATGTTTTTAAATAATTCAAATCGGATGCTCTGTTTTCTCAATAGGAAACGATTGTTTTTTGAATGTTTCAAATCGGTTGATCTGTGCTCCCGAAAACGTGGACAGAAAATTATATCCACACACACACGCACACAAACACATACATCCATTTTATTAAGGTATGTCAAGATATTCAGAAACCTCTGAAACGTTAAATATGCAAAAAGTTTCATTTTCAATTTTCGGAAAATTACTATAACTTGCGGTAAGTAAATAATAAATATATTTATTAACTATCGTTCATTAAATTTTAATAACAAATAACTTAATTGAATAATAATTTTTATTAGAAGGATTGAACTAAACAACATTGCTGACAGCGAAACTTGTTCATATACGCCACCATGTATTCTGAGATACGAGGTTGCGCATGGCACATTTTTCTGAATTGAGATACGTGATTGTATTTTTCTCAATAAAAAACGTTCGGTTGATTTTTTTTTTACAAAACTTCACAGATCTATGCGTCTATATTTAGTGATTGATTTTCCGATTAAAACTCAAAATCGTCAAAAATCGAGTTACGAGGTTGCGTCAGAAAAGCATCGATATGTTGTTTTTGAAATTTTTGAAAATGTTTGCCTTGATTTGGACAATATTTTGAGCTCTTTAAATATTAGCCTCACCAAAACCCGAGAATTTTTTTTTAAATTATAAACATTTTTTGTTGGTAAGTCCACCAATGTAAGTAAGGTACGATACATCAATGTACGTGAGGCACATCCACTTTATCTTTCTGAGTTAAATTATTAAGAATTACAATTTGCCATTTGTTCAGTAGCCCTTCAGGGATACTCTGGTTCATTGCGGAGAGTTATATAATTAACTTCCCGTAGGGTAAGTTATAGTAATCGCAAAAAATTCGAAAATGAAAATTTTTATATATCTTTACGTTTCAAAACCTTCGTAACATTTTGGCATACCTTTGAAAAAATGAATGTATGTGTGTGTGTGTGCGTGTGTGTGTGTTCGGATACAAATTTTCGTCGACGATTTCGGGAACACGGATCAACCGATTTGAATAATTCAAAGAGCATTCGATTCGTATTGATAAGGAGACGTGCTAATTTGTTTCTGGCACAGGCAGGTCTAGCCATTCCGAAGATACGGGGCAAAAAGTGCCGAAAACGGTAACTCAGTTTTTAAGAGAACGGTGGTCCGATTTTAATAATTCAAAAAACGTTTTACTTGTATTAACAAGATGAAGAATTGATCAAATTTTCATGAAGGCAGGTCTAGCGGTTTCGGAGATCTAACGAAAAAAGTAAAAAAAAATGCCATTTGGCGGTCAAAAATGATCATTAGACATATGCACATCAAATTATCAGATATTTTATAGAGATTTTAATAATAAGTATAAATTTTGTTTACATTCCTTTGGGATCCGTACCAATGTTTATCCGTTAGACAGCGACGCGGCGCTTACGCGCTTTATATTTTGTCTCTGTGTAGTTAAGCTGTACGATTGCTTTTAAAAAAGTTCAGATCTTCCAAAATATGTCAAAATAGAGAAAACATTTTTTTCAAAAAAAAATATTTTTTTTAAAAAAAAGTAATTTTTTGTCCAATTTATAGTTTCCCAAAAATCTAATTTTTTCGAAGAAAATTTTTTTTAAAAATGTTATTCGTTTTTTAAAAAATAATAATTTTTGATACGGGAAGTTCCAGCAATTTGCCTTAAGGCACGATGCCATGCGCCCCACTAGTTTAATAATAGTTTAATGAAAATTTCTATTCAGATAAGCCATTCAGATAGTTTCATGGTTTTTCCACTACTATCATCAAAATTTCAGTTACAGGCTTTGGATCTTTTTGAAAAAAGTGCAACTAATTATCAAACTCATATTGTGTCTATCATAAGATAAGAAGTACCTAACAATAGTATAAAAAGAAGTAGTAGCAAACAGGTAAATCCATTATGATTACCCGCCTTTCCCCTATATTTGTTGTTAGGACTGAGATCTCCGTGATCTGATGTCCGTCCGACAGGTACGTACTTCACTGTCATTCTGTGTGATATTTATGGACTTGCATGGGTCGAAGACGTCTGCTGTTTGGCCCTGAATCGAGTAGTTTTGACCCACAGATATTTGAACGTAACGCAACGCGAATAACAAATAGCTCGGTTTTACTCGGTCACACTGCACAAAATCCGTTCTCATGAATATTTAAATTTATTCAGTTTTATATAAATTAAATGGAAGAAATTATGTTTGACTAAAATTTGACATGTGAGAGAGTAAGTATGTAGCCAGCCTAAAACCATCATGACTGCTGTGTTTCAAGTTGTTAATGTAAAATTTTACTTAAAAATTGCCCTATAGCACATCATTCTTAAGTATAGCATTTTATCTTTGCTAAGCTATCAATAAATGCTAAAACCTCACAAATCACTTTTAAGAAATACATAACAATTCCTTCTACAATATCCAATAAATATGTAGTTACTTGTGAAAATGCATGCAGATTAGTGGAAAATTCGTCACTGTTGTGTCGCCAATTCAAATTCATAAATTGAAAAGGCGATATGATTTATTACTTTAATGTTACTATTCTATTACTTCAAAAATAACTGGTTCATCTTAAGTTTCTACTATATTTCTATAAAGCATTGGTCGAATCAATCGAAATTGGTCGAATTTGCAGGTTAGTGAAAAATTCGTCACTGTTGTGTCGCCAATTCAAATTCATAAATTGAAAAGGCGATATGATTTATTACTCTAATGTTACTATTCTAGTACTACAAAATTAACTGGTTCATCTTAAGTTTCTACTATATTTCTATAAAGCTTTGGTCGAATCAATTGTGACAAATCAAAATATAATCGACCGACAATAGTTGGACTTGAAATGCATGTTATTTTTTATAATTTTATTTTGTAATAAAAAATGTATTTTTTTATTTAATTTAATGAAAAGTATTGGCTAGTAATTCAATATTGCTTCCCAATCTAAATTATTAACATGCTAATAATTTTGAAATAAATTATCTGCAATTGTAGAAATGCTGATCGCTCGCCAGAAGCTATAAAGTATAGTTTGTTATTACATTCACAATATTCTTATCGGATAGAGTTCTATATATGTTATGTTATGTTCAAATGAATACTGATTTAACGCAGTAAATTCGATATTTGAATGTATATAAGTACTTGTCAGAGAATAACTTTTAGCTTTCTCCTACATGTGGAAAGCCCAAGCAGCGAAGCATTTTCTTATAAGTTAAGTAATCGAAAACTCTATATTAAGCTGAAAACTCAAATTCAAATCAAAACAAATAATGAAAATATTTGTGTTTTTATAGCATCTTCAAAAAATAGCTTGTTTAGTTACTTTCCATTGAGTTAATTTTCAATAAAAAAGTTAGTGTTAAAAGTAATTTTTTTATAGTATTTTCAAAAAAGTTATTCAACGTTCTTTCGACAGCCATTCATTCATTTGAATGATTTTTTTTCCATTATTCACCAGAAGGATAGTACTTCAAAATAAAAAAGAAATTAGTGAAAATATTCAGTAGTTTTATTTTAGCATTGTCAAAAAAAGTTATTTGGCGGGCCTTATAGTTGCGAACGTTTTTATTTACAGAGGTATTTTTTAAATACTATTTGCAAAAAAAAAACTGATTAAATTTAGTAAATCAATTTTAGTTTCTCAATTTTAATATTTCTTGCAGACGTTTCATTTTAAATAATAAAGAATAACTAGTGGGAGGCATGGCATCGTGCCTTAAGGCAAATTGCTGGAACTTTCCGTACCAAAAACTATTTTTTTTTAAAAGATTAACATTTTTGAAAAAAATTTACTCTGAAAAATTAGGTTTTTGAGCAACTATAAATATTTGACAAAAATTTACGTTTTTTTTTAAAAAAAAGACTTTTTGAAAAAAAGTGTATTTTGAAATATTTTGGAAATTCTGAACTTTTTTTCAGAGCAATCATACTGCTTTAACTCCATAGAAACAAAATATCGAAGCGCGTAAGCATTTGACGTGCATATGTCTAATGATCATTTTTGACCGCCAGATGGCATTTTTTACATTTTTTACTAGATCTCCGAAACCGCTAGACCTGCCTTCATTAAAATTTGATCAGTTCTTTTGCCCCATATCTCCGGAACGGCTAGACCTGCCTTCGCCAATGAGCAAGTCTCCTTATCAATACGAATCAAATGTTTTTTGAATTATTCAAATCGCTCCATCCGTGTTCCCGAAATCGTCGACGAAAATTTGTATCCGAACACACATACACACGCACACACACATACATCCATTTTTTCTAAGGTATGCCAAAATATTCAGAAACCTCTGAAACGTAAAAATATATAAAAATTTTCAATTTCGATTTTTTTGCGATTACTATAACTTACCCTATGGAAAGTTAAAAAAAAATCAAGAACGGCTTCGCCTGAGCACCTGAAATCCTATCCAAATATGGAAAAATAAAATTTCAAATATCTGTTTTAATTTGCATTAAACCTCTCCGATTCGGTAACAATTTCCGATGAAATCTATTCGAGTTTATGTGTTTAGTTTAGTTTAACGCTGGCAAGATTACATGCGCGAATGAGTATATCGTAAACTCAGTAGTAGACTATTACCGCACGACATTTCCCACCAAAGTGAACTTGACTCGTTATAGTTGTCAACACAACCGCCGCCGTGCGATATTGTTGCCGAGAGGCGAGAGGCGAAAGACGACGGAGCCGCCGCAGTTAGTCGGTCATATTATTGCATTTCGACGAGAACCGTGCCGGGGTTGCATTCGGAGCAATCACTTCTTTTTGCCCACAGATTATTCGATAAAGTTTTTGGGGATAGGTCAAGGGGGGAATGCTTTCCCCATGAGACATGCATGGAGATGACCTTTGTAGCATTTATATACTGATTGCCAAATAATATTATCCTTACTCTTATTTAGAACTTCCAAAAATTTGACGTTTTGCACATATCAATGCATAAGTTTTAATTTGCACAAGTTTTAATTTGGATTTTATATAAGAAAGATAACTTTTGTTCGATTTTTTTTGTGATTTTATTTCAATCAGAATTATAGTATTTAATATATTACATGTTCTATAAGCTGTATAGAGCTCTGCTCATTACTAAGAACGACGTTATTAGAAGGCAATCCATTGAGATATTTTATTTTTATACTGAAAGTTATATTTTAATTACAATCTGTCACACTTAGGACATTCAGTAATTGTTTTGACTTTATTATATGGATTTTTGAATTGATGACAACCTAGTAGTTGCCCAATCCAATTATGAGTCATAATTGGATTGAGGATAGTCATAATTTATGACTATACTCGAAGTATTTGTTGACATTATTATTATATATGCAGTTATATCCATGAGAGGCAATTTTCACTTGTGGCTATAATTTAAGATCTATAACCTCAAGTGGATATTTGACATCATAGCTGCCTGATGTCGGACTTTGGCGGTAGCGGGAATCGAACCAGCGAACCTGGGACTAGTTGGTGCTAGCCCACGTTCGAACCGATATTACCACCGCTGGACCGTTTGGTAAAATAAAAATTTTTTTTTCATACTTCAATTAAGTAATAAAAAATTGATAATTATACTACAACTTGCATTCGAAGAAGGAATATTTTAAATTGTTTGTGGACTACACATACATGTACATTGTGTAATTTTAATTATTGCATATTGTTATTATTGATATAAATACTAGCAGACCCGACAGACATTGTTTTAATTAATATTTTTATATATTATTATTATACTGCCGGCTTGCGGTTCTCATCAAACTATTGTTATTTTTTCTTGTTTCATTACCATCTTTGAATCTAATTGGACAACGACAAAATTTTATATAGAAATTGGACATGGGATTTAGAAGCAATTCGGTAACAACAATAATCTTGTGGATAGTAAAGCTTACTACACATTTTTTTTATTTAACTTATAGTTTATTATTTTTCTTATTGTTTTTTTTTTAAATAAAAACAATATCTATAAAATGTTTGTGTTTTCTTCCTGGCTTGGTATGTATTGATATTTTTATTCCTGGTAATTTTGTAATTCTCTAAAACTTTGTAAAATATTTTTTAAAATTTGTGCAACGCGCTGAATGATGACACACATGCGGTGTCAAAATATACATAATAAATAGTTAATTATTTATTGCTTTTATTTCAACTACTTGGCTGCAAATAAAGACTTCAATGTGTAGTAAATATTGAACGCTACCTGGATATGATAATACATCAATATTAGAAGTTTTAATATTATTTATACAATTTTAATGAATCATGTTTGTTTTTGAATCCAAGACTCATCTCTTGTATATATTTGAGAGTGTGAGTTTAAATAAAACAATGCAGATATGGAAATAAAACATAATTATTATCAAACAGGCTGCCCGTAGCCCGATGTCTGGCGTGTCCATTCCTCTTCACTTAACTTATTCGGCTAACACAAAGCGTATGAAATGTGAATCGCTCATCGCAAAGCACGTACGAGCGCGACACTAAAATATCGCTAATTACGAAACACAATTATCGTTTCGATTTGCGGTCGCATGACAAAGACCATCAACGCATCGGAAAGCCAGCGCCGGCTCGTACGTATCGCAGACTGCATACTTCCCTCGCACGATATATACAAACCACCCGTCACCCACCAGCTCGGTGATGGTATCAAAGAAAAAGTTATAACTTATCGAAATCAAATTCAGTCGATAACTGTTCAATATATGATAAGCGATTTATAGTATGGAAATTGTGTTAAACTTTCTTAATAAAGAACAAAACATAGAATTTTTTTTTTTTTTTTTTTGTATTTATTTTTCATAGCAAGCTATACAAAGTACATTCAGCTACATTTGTTACAGTTATATATTATTTGTCTGCGTGAGAAGGATCGCTATCCTGCGATAGCGCCTTCATAGATATTATATTATATTTTGTAGTAAATCATTACATATTCTTTTTTTAAGACGCTTTGGTCGTAAAGGCTTGAGCAGATCTGACGCTAATACGTTTGGATGACGACTCAGACGAGCTTTATATCTGGTGCAGTATAGATTAATTTCTTCATCTATAGTTCGGATTCTGAGATCTTGATGTATCAACCAGTTTGGAACATATTTTGGAGCGTTCACAATTTCTTTCAAAATTTTGTTTTGGAACCTTTGTAAAATAGTTATATTTGATTTACTGGCCGCACCCCATAGTTGTAGACCGTAGGACCATATTGGTTTAATTATTGTCTTGTAGATTAAGAGTTTATTTTCTATTGTGACTTGTGATTTCCAGCCCATTAACCAATTTAGTTGTCTACGTGTTAATTCAAGCTGTTGACGCTTCTTTAGAATATGTTCATGCCAGGTTAATCTTCTATCTAAATGTAATCCCAGATATTTAACAACATTGGATACAGGAACCAAATCACCATTCAATCTAACAGGGGGGCATGAACCTTGTCTTAAGGTAAAAGTAACGTGAACTGATTTAGAGTTATTCACTTTTATTCTCCATAGTTTCATCCACTTTTCTACTTCATCTACATGTTTTTGTAGAATTTCCGAGGCAAGCAATTGGTTGTCATGTTGAGCTAGAATTCCCGTGTCATCTGCAAAGGTAGCAATCATGGTTTCTGCATTTGTAGGTATATCAGCAGTATATATAATGTAAAGCAGCGGACCAAGAACACTACCTTGGGGAACTCCGGAAGAAATATTTTTAACATTAGATGAAGCATCATTAAAACTGACAAAGAACCTTCTATTACACAGATATGATTTTAGGAGGAGATAATAGTTGTATAGAAAATAACCTTAATGGGTTTTCCCAAATTAGTGGAGCATGACATCGAGCCTTAAAGCAAAATGCTGAAAACTTTTGTGAAAGCTTTGAAAAAATTAGATATTTGTACCTGCCTACCAGTGAGAATAGGAAACACTCAAGTACCTCAAAATGACCATATGAAATATCTCGGCATATACCTCGATAGAAAACTTAATTGGCGAACTCATATAAAAAAAGAGGAAACAGCTTGAGATAAGAAAAGCTTTACTGGTTACTAGGGACTAAATCCAAACTAAGCTCATACAATAAGCTACTTTTATATAAATCTTTATTCGAACCAATTTGGTGCTATGGTATACAATTGTGGGGCAGTAATCATAAGACTAATATAGAAATAACACAGAACTTTTAGAACAAATTTTTGAAAATTGCCTTAGGAGCACCAAAATATGTTCCCAACTGGTTGATCCACGTCGACACGAATAAACCTACCATAAATGAAGTAATAACAAAAACAGCAAATAAGTATAGAAACAAGCTTATCAGTCATCCAAATTCATTAGCAAACTCCTTGATAACAGAGAAATATCCAAGAAGATCGAAAAGAAAAGCGCCAGTGGATTTAAGTCATCAACTCTCCTGATTTAAAATGGAAATAAATTAGTCATTATTTGTAAGAAATTATTTTATAAGTAAATAGTTAAAATTATATCATTATCAATAAAATATTGTGGATATTATATCGAATGGGAAATCAACTATTGAGTTGTTTTTTCAACATGCCCCTTTAGTATACAATGTCCCTTTACTGCCGACTAATGTAAATTCCACAAAATTAATAAATGTTCTTAACTGGACAGTTGTAAATAAAAGAGATAATAAAAAAATGGAAAATTTGAAATTTTTGAAAAAAAGTCAAATTTTTTGAATAACTTGAAATATTTTAAAAAATGTTTTATGAATCATTCATATATGATGTAAGATGTAAGTATAGTTTTGATGTACTCATCAATTTATTCTTTCAGGAAGCATTAACTTATCTACAGCTAAAATGACAGTGGCTGTTTCATTTTATACGCTATAAATAATATCGTAGTATCAGCATAAATAGTAAATTACAATACTACATACGCAGTAATTCAGGTGGCTGACAATATTTCCTACTCGCCCACTCCCGCGTACA
Organism: Ctenocephalides felis; assembly: GCF_003426905.1. NCBI lineage: Eukaryota > Metazoa > Arthropoda > Insecta > Siphonaptera > Pulicidae > Ctenocephalides > Ctenocephalides felis. Next base: position 44,181,618 of record NW_020539725.1, on the reverse strand, counting down.
CAAGTATCTATATATTTGCAATATCCATCACAAACAATGCACCCATAAAACTAACCAATAACAAACATTGTATGTTTACGAGACGTTAAGTGCCGCGTTTAAAGTAATTTTATGATCTCTAAAAATAAGACATTCTTGAGAGGTCTCACAGACGATTCATGGCTTCGGTCTTATAGAAAGTTTACAGCTGATGTTACAAGAGTCCGCTATACGTGTCGTAGACTTACATGTAGTTAAATAAATAATAATAAAAAAAACTGTGCCGGCAGAAAGTAAGAGTGAATAAAAGTGATCATGAAATGCCCGTAAAATGTTTTACTACCGAAGCGGGGAATCTCGTAAAATTGAAGGAATCGGACGATCAACGGTCTCTCGTTGCGCAGAACGGTGGCGGGCGTGTCTTTCACACGCGGATATACACTCTCGAATTCTTCATATCTAATTATTAACATAAAAAATATTGGTTAAATTAAAAAATTTATTATAAACTTATCACATAATTATTTTTGTTGCGATATGGATAATATTAATGATGTGCCGGTTCACAAATTTTCTGATTTGAATGATCCGAATTAGAAAAAAACCTAATTCGAATCATGTTGGAATAAACTCGTACCAAGTCTATGAATGGATAAATAAAAGCTAGTTGCTAGACAGAAAACATCTATGTCCGCGGTTTCTAACCTGTGGGGCGCGCCCCCTCAGGGAGAGGCTAAATGTTGCAGAGGGGCAGGCAAAAAATTTATAATTATATAAAAAAATAAACAAAAAATATTTAATTTTTTATACATATTTTTCATAATATTGCATATTAATTTGTAGTCTGATAATATCACTTGAGTATTCATGAAATAAAATTGTTAAAAATTAAGGAGGGCGCGGTACGAAAAAAGTTAGAAACCACTGATCTATGTGTTTATTTAGTTAATGTGATCAAAATAATCAAATAATCATAAGTAGGTCTGTTTCTAATAACTATTGCACAAACTAATACCTGAGGTATATGAGTATATAAACATGAAACTCAACTAAATTATATGAACATATATTAATATGTACAAAGTTTTGGGTTCCGCATTAATATCTACATAAAATTCGTATTCTTATACAATTTCATCCCTGCAAATATTTTAATTGTTCGAGTAAATCATTCCAATTTCATACATGAATCTTCAAAAATCATTACAAGTTTCTTATCTGATTCTAGTTTTTTGCATAAATATAAGCTGTTTTAAGCCTTAAAAAAATAATATTAATCTGCTTTTATGCGGGACATATACATACTACCATATAAAAGATATTTTCAAAAAAAATTATAAATATTCAAAAATTTAAAATATTTAAATTCATAAACAAATTGTACAACAATAATGAAACTTTTTATTAAAATTTCAGATAATTTTAGATATTTTAAATTCATTTCATTGTACCTAGTATTTGCTTAGTTTAAGGGGCACAACTAGTGTGAAATTTTAAAAAAATCGAATTTTTGATTTTTTCATATTTCAATAGATTATACCTTACAAAATAACATACCAAAATTTTAAATCGATATCTTAAATAATTTTTGAGTTATAGCCATTTAAAGAGTATATATATATAGTATATAGTATAACGGTCATTTAATCTTTAAACGCGTTTTTCTCGAAACAGCATTTTCCGAATTTGCTGCAGCGATTACTCAAAAACAAATGATCCGATCACTATCAATCTTTTTTACATGTTCTATATATAGTTCTCCGTAAAATGAACTATCAATTTTTTGATCGGATCAAAAATCGAATTTTGGCAGTCCAAAAACGACCAAAATTTTGGGTAAAATTCGACTTTTTTTTACAAAAACGCCGTCATTTTGTAAATTATTGATTTTTTTTCTTTATTGTAGTTCATTTTACAGACAATATTATCTAGTTTAACGAGATTTTTTTTTTAATTTCATCCATGTAGAAGGCCGAAATCACTGCAGCAGTGAAGGGCCTTTTGTTTGTCGCGCCGTTGGAGATCGACGATAACTTAAAAAACATTTCATTTTTTTCTTCAAAACTAAGAATTCTTAAAACATGTATAAATATATTCAGAAAATTTTGAAATGATTGATAAAGTAGTTTTTTCAATATAAATTCCCAAAAATCACCTTTTTTAGGCGGTTATACTAGTTGTCCCCTTAATAGATTTAATATTTCATACTTATTAATAATTCGTAAGACAAAAAAATCCAATAATTTGTTCCAAGTCGCAATACTACATACATATTATATTCTTATATAAATCCCATAATTCCGAATTATTCCTTTATCCTTCCCCCACACTTTCGCACTCCTTCCGCTTCACCTTAAGATTCAACATAGACCGCAAGCAAACACACTAATTAGAATCTAACCCAGTACAGCCCGAAGTACACGGTGTCCGAATCAATCATTCTAGAATCCGGCGAACAGGGTAGTTCGAGTGATGACACGGGATAAAGTAGCAGTGACCACCTCCCAGCTCAGTGTTGCTACCGGCCGCTAGGAAACGCCACTCAACATTAACGAGGCTGTAACACAGTGCTAAGAGCTAAGAAGAGTAAGGAGCTTTCGCATTTTGTTCTAGGAAAAGCTCGTTGCATCGGACACTTTGAGTCTTATGTGTCGTAGGGCAGTGTTTCCGTCATGTTCGAATAACGTAATCAATTTTCAACTAAATATTGTGTTCAATATGATGTGACACAAGGATGGGGTGGATGGGGTTAAGATAAAGTCGATATATGAAAATAAAAATTATTCTTGAAATTATTCTGAAGAGTACGGAGCTTTCGCATTTTGTTCTAGGAGATGCTCGTTGCATCGGACACTTTGAGTCTTATGTGTCGTAGGGCAGTGTTTCCGTCATGTTCGAATAACATAATCAATTTTCAACTAAATATTGTGTTCAATATGGAGTGACACAAGGATGGGGTGGATGGGGTTTAGATAAAGTCGATATATGAAAATAAAAATGATTCTTGAAATTATTCTGAAGAGTAAGGAGCTTTCGCATTTTGTTCTAGGAAAAGCTCGTTGCATCGGACACTTTGAGTCTTATGTGTGGTAGGGCAGTGTTTCCGTCATGTTCGAATAACGTAATCAATTTTCAACTAAATATTGTGTTCAATATGAAGTGACACAAGGAAGGGGTGGATGGGGTTAAGTTAAAGCTCAGATATGAGAATAAAAATTCTTTATCTCAAATTTGGCTTAATGAGCTTAATTTTCAATCTTTTTTTCATTTACACGCCACTCAACATTAACGAGGCTGTAACACAGTGCTAAGGGCTAAGAAGAGTAAGGAGCTTTCGCATTTTATACTAGGAAAAGCTCGTTGCATCGGACACTTTGAGTTTTATGTGTCATAGGGCAGGGCAGTGTTTCCGCCATGTTCGAATAACGTAATCAATTTTCAACTAAATATTGTGTTCAATATGGAGTGACACAAGGAAGGGGTGGATGGGGTTAAGTTAAAGCTCAGATATGAGAATAAGAATTCTTTATCTCAAATTTGGCTTAATAAACTTAATTTTCAATCTTTTTTTCATTTACACGCCACTCAACATTAACGAGGCTGTAACACAGTGCTAAGGGCTAAAAAGAGTAAGGAGCTTTCGCATTTTGTTCTAGGAAAAGCTCGTTGCATCGGACACTTTGAGTCTTATGTGTCGTAGGACAGTGTTTCCGTCATGTTCGAATAACGTAATCAATTTTCAACTAAATATTGTGTTCAATATGATGTGACACCAAGGAAGGGGTGGATGGGGTTAAGTTAAAGCTCAGATATGAGAATAAAAATTCTTTATCTCAAATTTGGCTTAATGAGCTTAATTTTCAATTTTTTTTTCATTTACACGCCACTCAACATTAACGAGGCTGTAACACAGTGCTAAGGGCTACGAAGAGTAAGGAGCTTTCGCATTTTGTTTTAGGAAAAGCTCGTTGCATCGGACACTTTCAGTCTTATGTGTCGTGGGGCAGTGTTTCCGTCATGTTCGAATAACGTAATCAATTTTCAACTAAATATTGTGTTCAATATGGAGTGACACGAAGAAGGGGTGGATGGGGTTAGGTTAAAGCTCAGATATGAGAATAAAAATTCTTTATCTCAAATTTGGCTTAATGAGCTTAATTTTCAATCTGCTTTTCATTTACATGCCACTCAACATTAACGAGGCTGTAACACAGTGCTAAGGGCTACGAAGAGTAAGGAGCTTTCGCATTTTGTTCTAGGAAAAGCTCGTTGCATCGGACACTTTGAGTCTTATGTGTCGTAGGGCAGTGTTTCCGTCATGTTCGAATAACGTAATCAATTTTCAACTATAGTTGTGTTCAATATGAAGTGACACGAAGAAGGGGTGGATGGGGTTAAGTTAAAGCCGAGATTATATGAGAATAAAAATTACATTCTTTATCTCAAACTTAGATTAATGAGCCTGATTTTTTACCTGCCTTTCATTTTTAGTAGAATTTGAAATTTTATTGATTGTTCTCCATACCTATTAATTTGTCTTAAAGTTGACATATAGAGTATAGATATTGTTGTATAGAGCTAAGAAGTTATTGAATTTGTGTATTATATGTCGACGTGCAGTGTTTCCGTCATGCTCAAATAACGGTAATCAATTTTCAATATATATTGTATTTTGTAGAGAATGATATACAGGTATTATAGAGAATGATATACAGGTATTATAGAAAAGCTATACAGAGTGAATCTGTATGGAAATGAAATTTGGTGAAACCAAAGATGAAGTTGTGCATTGTACCTTAAAAAAAATTGTGAAACTTTATACAAATGAAAAATATGTACTAAATCATCTAATGAAAAATATAATTAACAAAAAAAATAATTGAACAAAAAAAATCCACAAGAACATAAATATAAATATTTAAAAATTTTCAGGTACATACTTATACTAGCCATGTTTATTGTTAAAGTATTCAAATATTAAAAAAAAATCAGACAGTTTAAGTATATTTTATTTGAAAATTTAAACAACAATTAAATAAATTTGCAGTATCCATTATGTATTTATTTTATTTTTTTTTTTGAAATTATTGAATTGAATTTTATTTCAAAATTCTTAAGAAAATCTAAAAGAAAATTCGAAAAGATATAGGCAAACTGGGTTCGGTTGTTCCAGAGTACTGTAATGATACTCGTCATACCAGCTAAACAATACTGATTTTGACATATGGTCAAAAGTGAAAAAGATGAAGTATGTTTGTTCGAACAAGTTTATATTATGAAATTGAGTCAGCGCCTTACATCAACATGATCTGGTAGACCAAATTGCTTTTAAAGAGCCAAAAGTGAGTTTTTTTGTTTAACTTTTACAATACAGATAGATCACTTTGTTATTTATTTTTCTATAAGTTAAACATTAGTAGTTATGAAAGAAAAAATTTGTATAGTTAATTTGAAATTAAATGAAAATTGTATTTGTTGAGTAGAAATTGAATGAAAATTAAGAAAATTAGGAATTACAGAATTCGAAAAGCTGAATTGTATTAGGAGTATGAAGAAAAAATATCAGAATTGCTGATAATAAAAAGAAGAATGAAGAAGAAAAAATGGAATGAAGATAGAAATTGAATAGAATTAGAAATTTGATAGAAAACAGCAAAAATTGAAGAAATTAAGAAGAAGAAGAAGAAGAATATAGAATTAGATATATATAGAGTGAATATAATATGAAAATTGGTATAAAATGTAAATAAATAAAAATCTTGTAGGTGGCTAAATGCTCAGAGTAAGCGAGGCCAACATAAAATAAAATTAAATTAAGTATTAACAATTATGTGACATGTATTTTTTATCATTTTCAGGTGAAGATTAAACAGATAAAAAATCTAACTTACCTAAGACAAAATAAAGAAAGTGAAAGGAAAATTCAATACAAGAAACAAACGAAGAATGAAAATTACAATGATTTCTTTTGTTTTGTTATTTATAGTTATATTCATAAGCTTTGTTTCAATAATTATATTGAAGTGTGTCTTCACAATTTTGGTGTTTATACTATCGTTTTTTAAGCTATTTTTAGGCCCGTCATAACCGTTCCTCGGGTGAGGAAAATGCCTGTTTTTTCATTTATATCTTATTGATAAATCATCAATGTCCATTCAATTATACAAGCACGCACACGTCTTCTTTTTCTAAAATATTCCACAACAGCTTCATATTTGTAGTGTATAAAAATAATTTAATTAATAAAACCTTATATGCATGGTCATCGATAACTTTAATCCAATAAAACTAGTATAAAACAAATCCCACCGCAGACCCATAAATATCGAGCCGAAACAAGAAAACTTCTCAATTAACTAAAATAATATATCTGTATAACATCGTGACTCGCACGCACGATGTAAACGTTTAAAAATATAATTTAAAAATGTATATGATGTCCCCGTATTTAATTTACGATCCGAAATAAAATTTTAACGAGTGACATTCACACATGCATCAAATCAACTAACCATAGCGGTCACAATGCACAGTGGACGGCGGACGGCGGACGACCGGACGAACGGAAGGCGGGAGAGACAAGAGCGCGTGCACCGCATATTTATAATTCACATACGTGTTACGAGTGATTAGAGTGCTCGCCACTGGATTGTTCATCACGGCGCTTTTTGTTGCACTTTTTAATGAAATATGAAATCGGTGCAATTTCGGGAAATTACTTTAATAAATTTACAGTTGTTTACCAAGTGATTAATATTTATTTAAATGGTTATAGAATTTAGAGACAATTTGCAAATATGCATATAATAACTAATAATAGAAATTCCATAAGTATGTTTTTCTAATGATCAATCATACACCACCTTAACGATCAAGTTTTTTTTTCGTAAAGAGTGTTCTAAAATATGAGGTTTTTTATTCGGATTCGGAAAAAAACTTAATACCATCTTAAAATCAATATCCAGTAAACACCCAGTGGCGGTAGCGATCTGAAATCCACAAAGATTCCACATAGATAAAATATCAGGTTTTTTATTCGGATTCGGAAAAAGTTTTAATACCATCTTAAAATCAATACTATTAATCATTATCCACCGAGAGGCAATAGCGATCTGAAATCCACATAGACTCCACATGGATATCAGCGCAGAAGACAGGCTTGTGGATTTCAGATTTCTACCGCAGTTCAAATCACACACACACGGTGTTTACTTGGTATTTATTATATACAATAATTAATGCACTTGATTTCGCGAGATTCAAATGCTTCTATTGTGCAGTTGTTGAGAAAAACCGTATAATTAGATCTAACTCAATTCCTAGATAAAATCAGTCATAAGTAGCATTTTGCTTCAAGGCAAGTTTCATGAACTTCCCAATACGTGGAAAAATAGACTTTATCAACAAGAATTAGAATTAGCTATTTAGATAAAATGTTCAAATGTTTATTTCAAAAATGAAGATGTCGTTTTTATTAAAAACTATTTTCAATTGATATCATTCAAACATAATGATATTTGCAATTGCATGAATTAAATTAATTTGACTAACACATTTCATTTCATACTTTTAGTGCTCTAAAAATGATTAACGTCAACTGTAATCAGTAGCTACCTATAGAACATCACCGCACGTACAGATGGCTTGACCGATCGGCAAACGCTAGTCCTTATCAAGTTACATAGAATTACTTTTAAATTTAGTTACATAGAATGACTTTAAATGAAATTGGTACAGCCGTTTTTATGAAGAAAGAAAAGTTATAAAATCAGGTCACATACACACACACATATACTACTTTTTCCAAATTTGGTTTCAATCGAGTCAGAATGACTTGATACGTAGAGAAAAAAACTTCTCCTCCGGTGTCCACCAATCTTACCAATGTGTTTAAAATTTGGAAATTGGTTAGACAGTAGCGAATATGTTTCATATATAAAGAGTTAGACAATTATATAAGACATTGGCGTATTCATATATATTATTATAATTATAAAACGTAAATTTTTCAACATAAATCCACATAGCACGTATTTCATATTTATTAAACCCATAGTTTTAACGCCAGGTGTAAGCAGTAAACGGTTGCAAAAGATCGTACAAAAGCTGCATCCTGTTTTTTTCTTAAGTTTATTCAGGATGTCCACATAAGATGTTATTTTACATCATTAAAATTAAAATAAAATTTGAAAATGATTATAATAGTATAAAATCCTTACCAACATAAACTTGTATATTAGCTTTTTAAAAAATTTACAACCAGGAAAAATTGATGTGGTGCATGCTCTCTGTTTGAAAGTGGTTAAAATATTAAAAAGTAAGCCGCTCTATCTACTTCAAATGAAAAGAATTTTCATTCAAACTATGAATTGACTTTTTTTCTTATGTACACAATTTTGCTATCGCACATAACAGTACCTTCAAATAATTATTCATAATAAATTAAAAATAAATCAAACAGTGCCTATTTGATGTTTCTCAAACACAATATAAGTGGCATGTTTTAACTGCAATAAGTTCCGCTAATAAATTGTGAATAATAAAAAAAATGAATAAGTATGACATTGAATGATAAAAGTATCTAGCGATTTTGCGATTACAAAACGTATAAAATTAAAATAATTAGCAGGCAGGCATTTTTATTTTTAATTGTTTTCGTATACTGGATGACACCAGTTTTTTTGACTAGTTAGAATCTTCATCCAATTTTTCTATGTGCATAATCGATATTTGAGTAATTTTTTATTAAACTTCATATAAATTTACATCTAGTTGTATTAATCATATTTGCTAGGTAGCATAAAAAATGAGTTCGTGGAATTATCCATTTCGTAGAAGTTATTTGATTAAACTTTCTTACATAGAGGTATGTTAGTCCATTTCTCGTGTGTCTAGAAATCATAATGGGATAAGTATATAATAATATTTATTATAACAAAAATGTGTACTATATCTATCATAACTTTGGCGTCTATAACCAAGTGACTTCCTATCAATCCTCCCTTGTACCCATGTGTATCTTCATATCATGCACCAGTGCGCACATAAACCATAAAAATACATCAAAAATAGACATAGAAAAGGAAGAAAACAAAACCATTGCCGCACACAGTCCGATAGATCCTCATAGTATCAATCCTCGTAGTATCGGTCTCGTTCTCAAATTACCTGATCGCCGGTATCAATCTGTGCATTGCCCGGAATGAAGCGAGTGCGCCGCGCCACTCGGATGCAACAAATCATTACAATTTATTTCTGGCATTGCGTTTTCATGGTGTCACATGTGTCAGGAATTCGTGTACTACTGTGTTTTTTGAACAAGTGACACACGAGAAATGGACACAGCTGAATTAGCCAAACGGTTAATAGACATAAATATCGGGGACGATTTACTCAAACTCCTCATAAAAAGTTAGATAATGATTTACTCAAATTCCTCATATAAAAGATTGATGACGATTTACTCAGACATTCGCAAAGCTTGAGTATTGGCAAGTTTGCATATTTACCAGGTTGGTAAAAAACTGCTATTCCAAAGTGACGGCGAGCTTAATATTTTTTAGTTGGTTACCATACCAGATAGGCTAATTAATTTATATTTGCTTTTATTGTCCTTATGACATAAAAAAATATCGATACTAAGACCAAATCAGCTTGACCAGAATGTCACGCTGGAGCCAATTTCTAATGTTCCTAATATATCAATATTATGTGACTACTGACTATCAATATTAATATTCATGTGACATGAAAAAATATCAAAGCCTAGACAAAATCAGCTTGACTGAAATGTCACACTGCAGCCAATTTCTAATATTTCAGAAGAAGCAATATCAATATTTTGTGACTATCAATATCAACACTCCTGTTACAAAAAAAATATCAAAACTAAGGCCAAATCAGTTTCCAGAAGAAGCAATATTAATATTCTGCGACTATCAATATCAATATACCTGCAACATAAAAAATATCAAAGCCTAGACAAAATCAACGTGACTAGAAGGCAACGCTGGAGCCAATTTCTGATGTTCCAGAAGAAGTAATGTCAATATTCTGTGACTACTAACTATCAATATCAATATTCCTGTGACCAAAAAAATACCAAAGTCTAGACAAAATCAGCTTGACTAGAATGTCACGCTGGATCCAATATCTGAATAAAAGCATAAGAAGCAATATCAATATTCTGTGATTATCAATGTCAATATTCCTGTGACATGAAAATATCAAAACCAGGACCAGTCCAGCTTGACTAGGAAGAAACGTTGTACCTAATTTCTGATGTTCCAGAAGAAGCAATATCAATAATATTCAGTGACTGTCAATACCAATATTTTGTGACTATTAATATCAATATTCCTGTGATTCATATCTTCTGATGTTCCAGAAAAAGCAATATCAACATTCTGTGACTATCAATATCAATATTCCTTTGACATAAAAAATACCAAAACCAAGACTAAACCAACTTGGTTTGAAAGGGACGTTGGAGCTAATTTTTGATGTTCCAGCAGCAATATCAATATTCTACAGAGATTCCAAAACAAAATATGTAGTAAGATCTTTGTTTTTCTGGTACACACCAAATTAGCTTGTTTAACAAAATGCAAACATATACAACATTGTAAAAACTCGAAAAATCATACTATTCCCAATCAGATATAAAGAACGATTGACAAAATATCCTAACAACTTTCAGCAGAATATCCCGCCATAAAAACTTTAAGGCAGTCTCAAATAAAAACTAATTTATATTCAATATTCAGTACTTTGTAAAATTAGTTGGCTTTGATATAAAACTCAATTCAATCCAAAAATTATCATACAATACAACTTTCTTGTCCTGTGGAATTGTTGAAATGTGGCTCATACAATTTTTTTATTATTCGATGGAAAAGTGAACAGGCATATGGGGTTAAATTTTTTTTTGAGTAATCTTTCCTCCGAACATAAAATTCAATACAATTCAAAAATTATTATACAATATAACTTTCTTGTACCGTGGAATTGTTGCTCATGATTTTTCTTGTCATTCGGTCAAAAGTGAAAAGGCAAATGAGATTATTAATTTTTTTTGAGTAGTCTTTCCTCCGAACATCGCTCTATAAACGGCAGGAATTATGCTGATTGTGAGCGTAGTACCTGGCCGCGGTGTAGGAGGGCAATTAAGCGTTTTTGTTTATTGCTCGCATCACATCACAAAACGCTCGCGAGGCAATGACGAGACTCTCGTAAAAAACTAGACGGGCGTTTGATGTGAGTACGTTTTCATACACTTTTTTCGTAATTTATTGTGGATTTGTCCAGAGTTATTTCCAGCAATAAAATTAAAGTGTAATATTTCGTAATTGAGCTTGGGGTGAGCCATATCTTGATAGTAGTAGATGGCGCTTGTTTTCGAGATAAGTCATCTCTCGTATTTTATAAATCTTATTAGAATTTGAAGATATTGAATTGATAAATATGATTATATTATTAGTTGATAATCAATTTGTTGTTTTGAAACTGGTACTTCATAATTAACAATTGAATCTAATTTGTCATAATAATAAATTTTCTTAATTTGGTCAGAAGGGTCTGAGTTGTTTCTCTAAATAATTGAAGATACAATTTTCAGCACACATTTTCTCAAGATATTGTAGATGGATATTTAAATAAAACTAATAAATATGAAATTAAATATGCATATGTTTTATAATTTTGACTGTTTATAATTATTTTACCAATATTCATTTCATCTAGCTCTTTTCTTTCATGTTCAAGCAGCATGCAATTTTCAAGTTATGCAAAAAATGCTTTCAGGTAAAAGTGCATGTTACAATTCATAAAGAGCGCGCTTCCTGGTTTCAAACTTTCTAAGGACGATTCTGAAGGTTGCGATAAATAGTTTTGTTGCTGCGCACACACTTTCTCCTACAAAATTATTTTACTCAGCAATGAGAAGGACAGTTATGTGCCAGTAAAATAGAAAAACATAAGTTTTGACATATTTTATGGGAATTTCGTAATTTATTAACTTTTCATGTCCGAAGCCATATGATTGTACATATCTCATGCCATAAAAATAAATTTGCTATAATAATTGAATTAAATTAAAATTGAAGTGATATTATGTAATGATAAATGCAACTTGATTTTTCATTATTTTTATTAGTCCAATTCATCACATAAATGCTTCATGTAAATAAACTGTCTCGCTAACTGACCTGCCGGCGATTATTAAACATGCGTGTAAATGGATCATTTTGCATGCGAATGGAATGATTTGTTATTAAAGTAAAAGATAACTAAAATATTCATTAATCGTGATATTTACATGCTCCCAGAAGCGTAACTGTATCAATAAAGGTTGATAATTACTGATTACATATTAAAAAATAGACTCTAAGGGGGGAGTCTGCTTTAGAAGCTTAAAAAATCGATTTTTTGCAAAAATTACTCCCGAAACAAAATCAAATTATTTAAATTATATTCTAGTTGAACCTAAAAAAATGTTATAATTAACCCACTTTTTAAACAATCTAAAGTGATTTTTTTTCAAGTTGCGAACAAATGGTGAATTTCTCATTTTTTTCTGAATTTTTTAGGTTCAACTAGAATCTATACTATCGCAAATATACAATTGTTTTGTTTTTTTTTTGTTTCGAATGAAAATTGCATCTTTCCCGCCAAATGACACCTACACGCTCGTGGCGCATTGACAAAATGCTTGTACTCGGCATATTACGACATATATTTTAATGAAAAAAATTGAGAAGAATGTTGGAATATATATCAATAAAACCTGAAAGTTTGGTTTCAATTAAATATTGATTTCCTTCCCTAAAAAAATCTCAAAAAATGCGATTTTTTGAAGCATCTAAAGCAGGCTCCCCCTTAAATTAACAATTAAATATCTAAACTTCCGTTATTCTTTTATTACAAAAAACTATGACTTAATTTAATTTAGACGTCAATAATTAACATCAACATTTTTTCACATAACAGTGCATTACCGATTAATTTTTTATTGAAATAAATAATTATCAAACATAATAAAATATTAGTTACAAAAATGTTCATTATAATTTAAGTTTCAGAAAAAAATAATAATATTAAAGAATAAGAATTTCTAAAGCATTCATCATGATGGCAATACTTTATTATCATTTTTTCCTAACTATTCCGTTTTGTAAAAATAGTTTAAAATTTTCAGTAACTTCCTGAAGAAAATGCGTATAAAGTCCAATTTTTTTGAACATATTTTAGCCAAGCATCCTGAATCGACTTTAAGAATTTTATTTCGAAATATTGGAAATTGTAATAACTAGTTTTTCATGAAGATCGGCCGGGCTATTTCTACGTGAAACAAAACTAAAAAAAAACTAAATATTTCATTTTTATAATAATAAAATTCATGGTCTTGAATAATATGATACATTTTATGGACCTACAAGTTTGGACTAATAGGCCGTGTCTTTTATTCCTACAGTTTTAGAAGTTGTTTATTCTCTCGTGTTGGTTAAGTTGATTATTTACACATATCGGAAAGTTTATGTAACTTGCCTTAAGACCAAATGCACCTAGTTTGAACCCTAATATTTGTAAAGACTGTGGTTATAAATATCACAGTCGTCAAATACCGATTAATATACAGTCACCGACATAAAATAACAATTAATTCGCGATAAAATTAATTTGCATACGTGTAAATTATTCTTAAAAGCCTTCTATTTTTAATTCTAGTCTAGCCCTCTCTCGCGATCGGCGGAACGAGTAAGCCGCCGCCGCCGCCGCTCACGGCTGACGGTTTTAGCGCGAGATAAGTGATATCTGACACTTGACACTTGAAACCTGACAAGTGACAACTGATCGATCTTGGCAAATTCCCTCAATGTGCCACGAAAGGATTAAATTTATCGCATTCGAGGCAAACGTTGCTGCTTGCTGCACACACCACTCACCAATCATACAACGCATTCAATCATTTTAATGACGTCGAATTAATTTTGAAATATGGTTAAACTTAAGGCATATTATCGGTGTGCAGATTATTAAAATAGCAAAATTGATTTTTCATAATTAAGTTTTTTCAAGGTATTGTTATTCATTCAGAAAACCATTGAAAAAAATGGATGTTTTGTTCGTATTTCATAGTTAATTTAATACATATATATGTGTAATATAAACAGCCATACATACATACACAAAAACGTATATCTATGCACGAATACATACAACCGTATATAGATAGATCCATACATAGGGATCGTTCAAGTATTACGTAAGCAGATTTATTACAATTATTTACCCCCCCATCCCCCTTGTCAGCAAAAGTGAGCAAGGCTCTTACCCCCTACCCCCATGCTTACGTAAACATTTTGCAATTAATGTAAAAAAATTAAAATACTACCTATGACGTAATCATCATCCAGACTCCCCTGCCCCCCATGTCAACCCAAAATAAGCAAATCAACAACCCCTCCGCCCCCTATAGTGCTTACGTAATACTTGAACGGCTCTATACATCAATATACTATTTCACTATTTTTTTGACTACTATTTATTAAATATTTTAAATTTTTCAAACGTTTCGATACACAGTTTGTCTCCATCAGTGTAATATATTTTATATTTAATCGAATAGGACGTCCGTGTTATCCGATGCACTATTTATGACTCAAAATGTCAGGGATAATAAACATGTAAGTTGCAGTCTGGATGACTAATTTTATTCAATTTAAGTAAAATTGCGTCCTTATCACTTTGGCATGTAATGATGATGTAAGTAAAGAAGAAAATTAGTTTTAAGGAATGTTTATATAACTTCAGATTCCCACACGCCTCAAATCTTTTCAAACTCAAATACAGAAATATTTACGATTTGTTAATAATTTCTGTTCATGAATCAATAAATGTCAGCCACATTCACTTTATCAAGTACGTATAATTAATAATTAATCAATAGTTGAAAACAATAAATTAAAAGAAATTCAATAGCAATCTTTCATTATTCAATTACAACCTTCATTCCTTTAGCTGAAAATGCATAGGAATTTCATGTAGAAAAAATTAAATATGAATTTGCAGTATTGGATAGAACATATGACTTCAATAAATAAAAATTAATAGCAATTTTCTATGTTTAAACCTTTTCACAACATGTAAAAATTACTAATTTGCGATCCAAATTTCCAATATTATTTCCATGAAACTGATAAATAAGTTGTCGTTTTTATAATGCCATAAATAGCTGTTCAAAAAAGGTAAAAATATTTTGGTAGAGATTTGCGTAGAGAAGTTGAAAAAAGCTGAATAAAGTTTTGTATAGTTTTTTATCTAGATTACTATTTGATAAATTCATATAAAAATTTATAAAAATGTAAAAATAATTCGAAATCCAAAAAGGTATACATTCGCCAATAAGCAAAATCTTTCAAAAATTATTTTAAAAAATTCAAAATAATAAAAAAATAAAGCTCGACTATAACGCCAGTTTTGATCTCATGATCAGCAAGTGATAAATTACCCATCCATCGCACTCAGTTTTTTCTCAAAACACAAAAAAGGTCCATTATTCGATACTTTTACATCCTTTCGAACTCAAATAATCATCATTATTCCCATCGAACTGATAAACAAGTCGATGAATGCATTTTTATATCGTGATTTATATTCCATCACGGGTCTGCAAAAATGCGGTGCCATAAGAGTTCGATGGCACATAAATCGAGAGAAGTAGACGCTATTAAGATACCTGAAACGGCCGTTTGTCTTATTTGTCTTCGAGACTTCGTCCTGGCCACGTTAATAACGTCCTGGGAAGGACAATGTATCAATCAGAATTCGGATTTATGCCTTCGGAGACTGAGCGACCGGTTGACAGAATGGACCGATGATTGCCTTACTAATGGATACTTGTCAATTGATTGATGGTAATTAGGTTTTCATGTGAGAAATTGATATATTTATTGGTTTTGATTGCATAATTGCTATGATGATGGGATTATTAGTATTGACAATTTCAGGAGTATTGCAACCCAAGAATAAAGTTGCAAGAATAAAAAGATAAGAAATATAAAGTTAATAAATGAATACAGATGCATTTTTTATTTAACTTTTAACTGTAAAAAAACAGATCATTACCAACATTTTATCTAACAAATTAGATTTTTAAAATTGGTGCAGACTTTTCTGAAAAACACTACGAAATACATTTCATACATTCATACATGGCTCGCCCTTAGGTAAGCGGTTAAGAGCGACGGGACTTGTTTCAGAGGTCCCGGGTTCGATACCCACTTCGAGCAGCCTGTTGTCAGGCAGCAGTGACAACGATTTTCACTTGGAAATATAGATAGCAATATGTTTCCAAGTGAAAATAGCCCTTGCCCGGCATTGCTGCATCAATAAAAAGTCAGCCCTATTAGATTAATTCTAATAACAAAAATCATCAAAATATGGATGAAGTAACCATTGGGTTACCATCTAAAAATACGAAGTAAATAGAAGTTTCAGCCGAGCAGCTCATAGGACGTAAGGTTCTGATTGCTGTTAAAAATATAATAATAAAAAAAAATACATTCATACATTTACTTCGACATACAAACATATAAGTTTTTTTTATAATAATATTTATTGTGCCGAGCGATTCACTAAAATTAGTAAATCAGGTTTTCTGGGAAAGCAATAACTTTTTTTCATCAATTTAGGAGTTTTCCAATTAAATTTATAAGGACTTCCATTTAGTTCAATTTAATTCAATAATGTTTTCGTCATCAGTCATTCACTTATTATCTTTTATATTATCCTTAAAGGGCGTCCATCAATCACGTGATCGATTTTTTGAAGATTTTTATACCCCCCCTTTGATGATATGTGGTGATATTCAAAATCACCCCCCCTTCCCACAGCAAACATTACGTGTATTTTTAGTTACAAAAAAAGTAAAAAAAATCATTTTTTTAAAACGTTTGTGTTCTCTTAATACAAGGTAAATACACGTGATATCTTACTAGACCCCTCCCTCCCCAAAGTAATAATTCGTAATTTTTGTCAATCCTCCTCTCCCCCTAAGAGCCTCACGTGATTAATAGACGCCCCCTTAGCAAATTTCAAGATTATACTTTAATATATTCTAAATTCTAATTTAATATAAATTAAAATCATACCGACAAAATAAAAATTAACATAATTTACCTGTTTGCATGTCTATCAGCCAACAGCGAAAGTCATCTGAAAAATAAATTATTTTTTTTAAATATTGTCAACAAAATGATATATCCATTAAATGCTTAAAATAACATAATTGCATTTAGGGATGGAAATTGAAATATCAAATTTAGATTGTACAAAAAGTATTCATTCATAAAACCTTAATGGTACTAATGTAAAATAGTAAAGTATGAGTTGGATAACAAATTAATTAACCATTTTTATTCTGTAAAATTTTGTTTGCCTCCTTCAGTATTGTCCCTATTTACCCGTCTAAAAACCTTGTCACTTCATTCATGATTCTAGTTTGCATTCTGTCAATCATATTTTTGCCAATCGAGTAAATATATTAATTCTAAATCAGGTAATATAATTCCAGTTTGCATTCTGTCAATCATATACATATATGCTAGTCGAGTTAATAACTAAATGTAAAAAATATATCGCGTTAAGTGCTCAAAAAAGTCTATGCATTCCACTATTGTATCATATGCTGGTGGTAACATTGTGTATTGCCATCATATTTTCAGTTGCACTCTAAAAAGTTTTTTTATTCACAATATAAAGCTTAATAAGTAAATTTTCTTATCTCAAAGCAATTTTATCCTTTTCATCAGCCGACTGCTGTCAATCAGCATTGTGACATTAAAACGTCCGTCGTAATCTGAACATGCGCATCATTAGCGAAGTTGATCGCCGAGGATACGGAACGCTCTAAAATCCGGTCATTAAAAAGGAACCGAATTAAAAAATAATTGAGATCGTTTCTGTAACCTGCATAAACGCTCGACCTGTGCGAGATGAATAAATTTACCAACTTTTGCAATGTAGAATTAGTGGTAAATGCCAAGGTACCGCAAGCCACTAAAGTGGACAACCAACAGTATTTTTAATCATTTTCGAAACATAGATCAAAAATTTGTTTTTAATTTAATTTGTAGACCTTTCTGGCACTGTATTGCAAAGATGCCTGAATTTAATATGATAAAATTTTATTCTTTTGTACAACAACATCCCTTTTGTAGAGGAAGCCATCAAGAATAGCAGTTCTAAACATTATGCAAAAATTCACTATCAATTCTAATGGTTCATTTGCTTGATAATCAGCCTAAGAAAATTCCAGGAGAAAATGTTGTAATCCATAGTCAATTGCTTATTGGAGTAATTACTATCATTTGTTTCTTCTATTTTTTATTTATTTATTTTTCTTCATTTATTATTCATGTTTATTTATGTTTTTGATATATTTTTTATTTATTTTCCCTTCCCTTATATTATTGTTTAGTTCTATAACTTATAGAGTTCTAGAGTCAATAACTCTGACTGTTTTATAACATTGAATATAAAGCAAAAATAATATATAATGTCTGATCGAAGCTAAAAAAAACAAAAAATGAAACCATAATAATATAATTTAGATAATATCCATATCTGGGTTCGGATGTAAATTTTTCTTTTTAAAAGTACAAATTTCTGAAAAATGTCTTCAAAGCTATTGTCAAAACTAATGTGTAATGTCTCTTTACGGCTGACAATTGTAAATTCCACAAATTTATATAAGGTCCTGGACAGTTGTAAATAGAGAATAAAAGAAAAACAAAAAAAACTAATGTGTAAGGTAATATTTTAAAATGATAATCAGTAGTAGCCATTTAAAGTTTGAGCGAGTTGTCAAGAGGATACATAAAAAATAATAATAATCTAAATTACATTTTGACTAACAATCAGCTTCAACCGGTGTGGAAAAATTTCAACCGGCGTGGAAAGTAAGGCTTTCGCAAGTTGAATCCTATGGTTTCCACTTTTTCAGTGTTGTCTTGTACTTCGATGCAAGTCTTTTGATTTGTTTTGTTACTGTAAATTGGAGTCTTTGTGGTTGAGCCAATTTAGGACATACTTGGGTGACTTAAATATTTTTTTAAGAATTTTATTTTGTGACCTTTATAAAATTTTAAGTTGGTTTGACTTGCGTTGTACAACAATCTAACTTTAGTATTGAAAAAACAACATTTAGCAATGTCTTCTTATGAAGTATTCGGGTCATCAAAAATTTAAAATCGTGAAGTCCGATATTTATTCTTTTATGGACTAATTCTGTATATGCGTTATGTAGTTATAGAATTTATTAAAACGCTCCTTCGAAAACTCAGGTTGTTGGGTTATAATTTAACCCTTGTAGCTGTGGACTGTATTAAACACTGATTTGTTTTGTATTTGTTGCAGTTCTAATTACACTATTAATTTGTCTCTAAGTTCTAATTGAAGAAAATTTATTTATTTATTATTTATTACACATGTTGTTGTGCAGACTGTTCTTTTAGAAGTGGACAATTAGTCCCATTGAACTCTCCGCTACTACCTCTACCAGGAGTAGCAACCATCCCGTGTAAAAGCTCAATGCCATGAAGATTGTCACCTTCATGGCCAATATAATAAAACGAAAATACGTCCAAACATATTCTTTTTGATTTCTTTTTTTTCTTACTTTTTATTTAATAAATAGAAAAACAATATATTAAAAACTTTAAATTCTACGAACGAATTGATAATTAGATGAAAACACATCCGTCCAGGTGTCAGTATATCCTGCGTCGTTCGCAACCGCCTAATGGCCGTAATATCTTGCTCATAAGTTATGCATCATTAACTGCCCCATGCGTCATTGCGTTTTGTATTGATGATCAAATTTTGCAGCGTACACAGCCGCATTATTATTATTATGATTGGTGGCAGTTTTTAAATCTTGCCATGCGTCTATTTTAGATTTATAAATCAGCGTATTAATTAGACAAACCGTGCTATGCTATTCACGTGTTTACAATAAATGTCATATGATGAGAATTATCGTCATTTTCATTGCAATGATTTATGAGTGTAAATGTGTTCGCGTTGGAACAAGAGGCGCAGCATTTCAAATAAATTTAGATGCGATATTTCGACATAACGCGAACGCGATTCGCACAGGAGTGAGCGATGCTAAACATGTCACCACGTCACAACATTCACATCGCGCCCGGAACAGTAGTTGATGGCCGCTAATTCTAACTTTATGGCACGTTGTCGACCATCATTTATTTCTTCCCATATATACTCACTCGGTACATGCTACAAATGATGCGTTTTGTTACCATGATACAGCGCAATTTTGTTCAATGATCATTTTGGTTATTAAATTTTTGTCAACAGCCTATAAATAAAATAGCTACCTCTATAAAAAAGCCATAAAAGTAGTAATACAAATATATTAAAAAGTTGAGAATTTTGGTTTATACCGAAAGAGAATTAATCTACGAGATAAACGAATCATTTAACATCTAGTAGAACCGCGAAGGTGTCATTCACTGTCTGGTGAAAAATTGTTGTAAATTAAATTAAATCATTTAAGTATATTTTATTATTCATGAATAATCCTAAATACGTCACCACATAGTAAAGGTGCAACATTGATTGATGAGTGCTAATTTTATTAACTTTATAACACGTTGTCGACAAACATTTATTTCTTCCCAGTAAATACTCCGTATAGCTACAAATGATGCGTTGTTTTGTATCTCGATAGAACTCAATTTTGTTCAAAAATCATTTTCGTTATTAAAGTTTCGTCAACAGCAGTAAAATAGCAGTTTCTATAAAAAAGTTACAAAATTATTGAAACTAATATATAGCAGATTAATCATTAACTCTGGTTTATAGTGTGGCGATTCAAGCAGGCTAGACATAGAGGAAAAGCAAAATGATTTGTCATTTTTATTTTATCATAAAGTTTTGTAATTAATAAATTGTTTATATTTTCATCCAATGGATTTTATATTTTTATATTCATAACTATTTCCTACATTGGTGACCTACGAAATATGTGGGAGTTTGACACGTCGCGTCAATTTTAGTAAGCGGCGGAAAAAAAAAAATAAAATTTCAGTTGGGTTTTGTTTGACTGGATTTTTGCCATGAAGAAGATTGTACAAATAAACTTATAAAATTTATCATTGAATTAAACGTTAAAAAATATATCAATCGGCAATTTTAATTATTCCCGAAAATAGCAAAGGCAAATTAATGCACAAGACAAATGGAACTTTTAGCATCAAATAGAGCGGCATTATCATCAACATAGTAAAATTTGGTTGTATCTATGGATTTAGAGACTTCGATCATTCAAATACAGTGTACTAATCATAAATAATCCTAAATTCGTCACCACATAGCAATGAATTTGCAACATTGGTTGATGGCCGATAAATTTATTGTCAACTTAAACGATAAACTTCATGACACGTTGCTGGCAATCATTTATTGCTTGACATTTATGGAAACGGTCAATTGTTGTGCGCAATACAGCATGATTGGAGACTTAAAATAATTATCAATATCAAAGTTTATATAATACTCCTGATCAAAGATCTGCAAATCAAATTTTTGATTAGAAGTAAAACAAATTGAATATTCAGAGAACTAATTTTGTATTTGTTCAATAGGTCTTATTTTTGAATGATTTGAATAATAGCATGAAATATTTCAAAATAATGGAGTTTCAAAAGTCCTATCTCAAAGTTAGTAGCGTTAGTACTCTTGAAAAGAAAATAGATAAAAAGCATATAAACTTCACATCATTGATGGTGGGGCTTATAGACTACATAAACATTTCTACAAAAGTAATTATTATAGAGAATAATACTAATAAAATATATTTGCAATTCATTTGCGTTTTCATCAATAAATTAATAAGAGGGCGCCCATTAATGACGTGAAGCTTGAAAGACAGAGGATGGGTTTGAGAAAAAATCACAAAAAATCAAGTTGGGGATGATCTACTGAGATACCACGTGTATTTATTTTTTTACTTTAAAATAAAAAATATCATTTTTTTTAAATAATTCACTATTATTTCTAGGTACTACAAATGCTAGTGAAGTTGGCGGAGGTGGGGGGGAGGTAATTTTAAATTTCACTACGTATCACCGAGAAGGGAGGAGGGGTTACGAACATCCTTAAAAACCGATCGTCTGTACGCCCCGTAAACTGTTGACATCATATTAATTTACTAATCAGGGGTTATACAAATAAGAAAATAAAAATCAAAATAAGAAAATTAATTTACTATAAATTTGACATGATTAATATTGTCCTAGCATATCAAAATTTCCCATAATGAGTCTTACACCTTATATTTCCTTCGGTAAAACAACAACTGTAAGCTAATCTATTGAAATATAAACAAATGTGTAAAAACAAATCAAGTATGATGCAACCCTGATCCAATTGTCTAATAAAATTAATTTATTATATATCAAGCATTCGTAAAAATAAATTTACGTTATTTAATCTCTTCAAGAAAAAGGCTCGAATCAATAAAAAAACATCGTGCAACTTGTACATTTCCATCCCCCCAGAGCCCAATGGCACGAAACAATATAATACAACTGTCTCTATTATTTTCATATTTCCTGCGTACATTGCGTTCATTTTCCGACATCATATTCCGCACACTCTGCTCCCGCATTCCGCTACGACTCAGTCAGCAGCACGTGTATTTAACGCCCCCGCAGAATAAATAACATATCGCAAAAATCACGCAAATACCAAAAATTACAAAAAAGCAAATTCGAAAAGTTAAAATACAGCACGGGACAAAAAGTAAAAACAGAAATATCGTTGCATGCGTTTTGATCGGACTGAATCCCGAAACGAGTACTGGTTAAACGGTTTTTACGGCTCGCAAATACATGTTACTCTAAATTACTCGGCGTGTAATGAGAGGGAACGAAATGGACATCGCGGATAAAAGAGAGGGCGCTTCCACGTTTCGCGGAGCCTCGTGCAATTCGAATAGGGACGGATAGATAATACACAGAGACGTATCGACGACAAGCGATCGATCGACGGTCGATTGGGCAACGCGATACTGCAGGCAATAGTCAATTTACAAGTTTATTTTATTATTACATATTAAACAGTGATCAGAAGTTAAGGGCTCTATGAGCTTGAGTGTTGAATTACTTAACTAACTACGGCAGTTTTTTTATAAATGACAACTCAAAATGTTATCTCATCTCTATGTAATCAATTTTATTATTACAATTTCCGTAATACTGATGAAATTTCATTAGTGCTCTCGAGTAAGGACTATTTCCACGTGGGAGCATAAAGCTATCTATAGATATTTATTTTTTATTATATCTATAATATAAATATTTCTAAGTGAAAACCGATGTCACTACAGCATGACATAAGCCTGCACGAGGCAATATCAAACTTAGGACCTGTTCTTATATAAAAACTAATAAAAGAAGGTATCGAATCTAAAACCCATCGCTCTAACCACTTACTCGTGGGCAAATCCGTTACTAACAAGAAATAGATTACCCCTAATAGATTCTCCACTGGCAGTGTATATTATAATCAAACTAGCAAACCCGACGAACTCCGTTTCGCCACCAGGTGGTTTAGTGAGAAAGATGAAGAAATTTTTTGTTTGTTTTATATTTGAAAAGAAAAAAATTGATTTTATTGCACAACAGTAATGAATTTATTTCGATTACAAAAATGAAGTGTTTTTTAGTTGAACTTCTCTAAATAAATGAAAGTGAATCCGCAAATTATCCGTTTCATTGAATTGCTCTTTGGTAAACCACATTTTTTGTTTTTTGGTCTGACGTTAACACAAACAAACAAAGCGTTGGTTTTCCAACTCGTAAACAGGCAACGTATAACTGCCCATGTAAAAAACAATGATTTGCTAAATGGCACGATGCCATGCACCACTAATTTTCTTAGCTATAAACCTTGCGTAACCGGATCAATTAAATTCGGATTCTACAAAATAATTAATAAAAATACATATTTTGAAAAAATATAGTTTTAAATTAATAGTGAATATTGAAAGTAAAAAATAAAATCATCGTATCATTAATGTAGAGAATAGATACACACATAACTGATATTATAAACACCGAACATTGTACCCGTGACTTCATAAGATAACATCATACACTTTTCAAAATGATTATAACAAATTATTATATAGTAACTTAACGAGGTTGAAAAAAAAAATTGAAGCTACTCTACAATTTAGTCAACAAAGTGTACTCAAAAAGATACTGAGGTTATTTGAGGTATCTTTGCATTTAGATACTTTTATAGTAAATAATACATTTTTCTTTTCTTTTATATTTTTTCTTTAATATTGTATTTTTTTTTCTTCTCTCCCTTTTGAGCCACACGTGATTAATGGACGCGCCCTTATAACTTTATTGATGAATACGAAAATGGATATCGCAAGTATATTCTATTAGTATTATCCTCTATAATAATTACTTTTGTAGAAATGTTTAAGTGGTCGATAAGCCCCACCATCAATGATGTCAAGTTCATGTGTTTTTGCCTATTTTTTTTCAAGAGCTAACGCTACTAACATTGAAGCAGGACTTTTAAAACTCCACTCCATTTTAAAATATGTTATGTGTTTGTTTTATATTATACTCCTAGTAGATTATCCTCTGGTCATATGTATCAATATCCGATCATATCACATATTATCCCTTACTTCTTATATATTGTTAACAATTTCTGCTCATTGCTTTCATTGACAAATCCCAGAATAACTGAATTAAATGAAGTTACTCTACAAACCTTAATTTCTTGTATACATGTCATTAAATAAAAATCTTAACTATTGCATAACATATTTTTTGTCGAACAAAATCTTTTATCCTCGAGGAGAAAGTTTTAAAGTTCGACCCTGCGAGTCGTAGCTCGTTTTTCCGCCGATGAATGGCACATGCACACTACTATGTTCTGACTGGCTCATATATCCTGATGGCTGATCGTCGCTGCTTTATTTATAACGTCGTTTGACAAGCTTTATAGTTGCTGGATGTATTTGAATATTCGCTGTTCATTTTTATGTTTTGTCATCTGATGACTAATTGAAATTGTGTTAATACGTACAATGTAGTCAGTTTTAATAAAGTTTCGTTATTACATTTTTGGAGAGTTAATTATTTTGTTTGAATGGATTTTTGAAAATTTATACTAATCTACATTAATAAACGCATTATTTGCATATCGATTATGATAAAAAGATTCTAATTTGATACTACACAATTTGACTTTGCACGCCTCGAGTAGTATCGGGTGGGACAAAATAATCTATTTGTTGTTTAATATTCTAGATCTTTAAACCCCTAAAAGAACAAAACAGATTAAAAAAAATTTAAACAGTATTAATTTTTTAAAACCCAATCAATAATAAACGTTGACTCTTTCTCTCAAATTTAACGACTTATTATGATTTACTGTCATTTCTAGAATAACAGTAGGTACCTACTATATTTATATGCCTACTAAAGATATTTCCATATTATACATTTAATACCAAAATATAAAAAAAAACTTTAAATCAAAAAAATATTTTAGAATATCAATTTTCCGTTTTCAGATAATACCAATAAATCACCCATGAGCATTCTCAACATGTGGTCCCAGTCTTATATTATAATTTATTGTATAATATAATATTATTAAATTAATAAAATTTATTGAAATGTGTATACAAAAAAATATTTATCGATATATAGTTTGAATAAATAAATTTCTTCAATCAAAATCGACTTGCAGAAAATTGAATAAATTGAATTAATCATTATTCATATTTCTCTATACTCCATAAGCCATGACTTTAAAGTTAATATTATAATATTATTATTATATAATTTATTTATAATTCGAATTAATATATTACCTTATAAAAATAAAAGATTACAAATTGAAGGTTTTATTATTTCGCATCGTCTTTAAAACTTTCTATTATATTTGTGTTAAATAAATATTTTTTCTAAATATGTATATAAACATTACAATCATTAAAATTAGAAGGTTTTGGATTTACGAAAGTATTTCAAGCCATTCTGACAATAAGAAATCCTAAAATATCTGCTACCATTTAAATAAACCATTTCGCCTTTCAAACGCAGATGTGTCACTGCTATACGGAACAGCGTGACCATTATTTAGATAGATATTTCTCTCATTGTCAATGAAAATATGTTGAAAAATTAAGAATTACGCTTCCATTGAACAAAATATTATAATAAGAACTAATATTACCAATAGTTTAACTTTTAGTTATAAATCTTGAAAGTCGAGTAGATGTCGTCCATAAACGACATTTGTAGCGAAAAGGATAAAAAACGCAATGTCAAAAGATGTAAGATAAATCTTAAAGTCAAAAAAATAATTGAGATGAAATAGACCTTAGAAATAGTGCAATTAAGGGTAAATACAAATTTTGGCAAAAGAGAAAAAATTGCGAAGAAGATAACATTAGGTAACCGCATGACGACATAGAGTCTATGTCATAGACTAAGCCTTAGAATCAAAGATATATGGTAAATGTTGCTCTTTAAAAAAAGAGTGAAATGTTGTCATTGAGGGGAACCTAAATTTTCCTTCCGCCATATAAAAATACAATGTTGTTCTTCAAAACAGTTTTAGGTTTTAGTTTTTAAACTACATTTTATTATTTCTGATAAGACACAATTTGTATTCTTTAACCCACTACGAGCAACATTTTTGTTTTACATCTAAAAAACTAGGGAAGGAAAGAATCAGTAATTACAAGCCTACACATGCAAAGGAAAAAAACTTAATAATAATAATAAAATTTAATATAATAATAATTATGTGACTTTCCATTCATATTCCATTTAGAATTTTCGAAACAACTTCACCATATGCTTGAAGTTTTTGTTTTGGTCAAATGCTGCTTGACTATTATGTTCCCATCTTCATAAAATGTTGAGTAAATAATTGACGATTATGATTGAGGTTTGAGTTATTCACGTTTCCTAATTACTTCAGTGATGATCAAGTCATAGCGGCCTATAATGTTCGCATTTCTGTGTTCATACAATGTTATTTCAGGTTGAAAGCCCAATAGAGGTCTCAAATATCAATATTGGTCATCTTGACAAAGTTATAGATATGATTTATGTGTCGTACGAAAATAACCAGAATTATTTGGTAATATATAAAAAAAATTGGAATGTAACCTGAAAGTTACGAGAGCCCCTAGAGATACAATTGGTCAAAGAAGTGATCCAATACAAAATTTGACTCTACACATCAATAATACTACCAGACCATGAAATACATGTGCAAAACTCTTAGATGTTCTCTTAGGGATTAAAATTAATTTTAATTACTTGAAATCACTAATTGTCGACAACAAATGGCAATTCCGCGTGGTCTATTCCGCGGACATCGCAATTCGCTCGGAACTTCGAACACTTTGAGGATCGTTGCGCGACCGCAGCCGTCACACTCAGTGACAACTGCTGGCATTTGAGTTTTGATTAATCGCGCACCCCATAAATCCTTCATCCGACATCGACCAATAACATTCAAGTGAAAATGACTGCTTGACAAAGCAACCGCCAATGACAATCGGACACCGCACCTATGCCATCGAAAAAATAATCATGGATCATGGATTCATGGGAATAGTTGCCATAAATAATTGATATAGCTACTGATCTTTATTTATTACATATGGGTAGAGTGATATTATTACTTGAATCCGTGATTTGATATGTATATGACCAGAAAAAAAACGGCGTTTCAAGTTTTGGAGAGAACGTATATTCCATTTTGGATTTTTGAAACTCCAAACTCTCTACCATATGTTCGAAGTTTTTGTTTTGTACAAATGCTTGTACTTTATAGTTAGATACCCATTAATAAAAATATTGGACAAAGAATTGACGATTATATTTGAGGTTTGACGTTATAAACAATATATTGTTTCTTTATATACTTTCTTTATATACGAATTTTTTAATTACTTCAGTGATGGTCTTGATTTGACAAAAATGATTTAACTAAGTTATGCTCCTTTGTGAGTAGGCACATCAAGATCATCACTTAAGAAATTAATAAACTCCTGAGTGATGCTCATCTTAATACCAAAATTCAAAAGTTTTGAAGCCATTATACGTGACACATTTATCGCTTCATGTCCTTATCCTTTATCCTTCATGCGCCATTTTTCAGAATTGTCAAAAAATTTAACCTAATATACATTGTATAGAGTGCTTTGATAAATAAACAAAAAAAATGTCCGAAGCATCTAAATTTTTTTTTATTATTAACTCTTTTATTTACAACTGTCCAGTAAAGGACATTCAGTAAATTTGATGAATTTACAATAGTCGGCCGAAAAGGGACATTGTATACTACATTGGCATGTTGGAAAAAACAACTCAGTAGTTGTTTTTTCCATTCGATATAAAATTCACAATATTTTATTTATAATTATATATTTTTTTATATGCTCAAGAAAAACAGACTCATTAACTTAACATCGCTAGAAACTTATATTACGATAATAGAATATTTTAACAATAAATTTTCTCCACTACTTATATGGCTGATACGATCTAGCCATCTTGGAACAGTTTGTATCACTTGTAAATCTTGTTTCACTTTGATCAGTCTCAGAATTCGTTATAGCTACCATTTCTAATATTTTCGATTACTTGATTCTATTTACCACAAAAAATGAATCAATGATTTTCTTAATGAATAAAACAAAAAGGTAGATACGCAAAACTTCATCTGCCAAATATAAAGTAAATGTGCAATATATTTAATCATATATTCATAATATGTGTACCCATAACAAACAATCAATCGTTATTTATTGATATAATATTTTCATATCTCAGTCAGACAGGGGTGTCTGGTATGAGAGATTATGAAACAATTTTCATATCTTAATTTGATTTCATAATAATTCTTATATTTAAAAAAAATCCTAATTCACAAATAAAAGAAAAGTTTCGTGCCACCAAGATTTACTTCCTATTTAAATATGTATTTTTTCAGTTGTTTTAATTGTGAACAGGCTTTCGATAAAAAATTAACTTCTTTCTTCTAATTAAAAAACTTCCACTCAAGATACTCCCTAATAAGTAGAAGAAAGTTAAGACCAGAGCAGCATTTATTTATTCGAAATTAATTAATTGAAGCATTTTTTTTATTTTTATATCAATAAAAGTTTTTTATTTATTTAGATTTAAACTAAATCTCTATGAATTATATTGCTGTATGCTGCTTGATATCGAGCTGGCCAAAATTAGAAACAAACCCGCGATTAGTTTGTATTAGCACACATTGCACCATGATGAGCCAAACTAGACTTTATAATAAAATTAATTTTTTCTATTAACAGGTTTGTAATTATTCTTCGGTCGATCAAGCTGTTCTTTTTGCTCTTGTTGGCAATAAAATCAGCGTGAACTCTTCCACATTTATGTAGGAAATTATGATAATAAACCACATCTACCTTGGCTTTTGTTATATGTGTAACTATTTTATTTTAAATCAAACGAATCATTCAACGCAATATCCAAAGTAATATTTTCCAGTGCAACACAAATGGTTAAAAATGCTGGCGGCTATTATTCTACGTCAGTTCATGATCAACGTCGTTACTCACAATCAAGACGAGCGGCGGTGGTGTCTGGTGTAGGCGCTGCGCTTCGAGTCAGCGCCACTCGCCACTGTATCAACGGGAACGAACTTTCTTGTGACGCGAAACTTTCCGAGATTTCTATCACGATTTTCTCACACCCATGCAAATGAACATAGACGGAATAATTTAATATTCTCTTTATAAACACATAAGAGGTTTGCTTAACAAAATAGTCAATTATCAATTTTATGAAGTGTTCTCTAACTTTTATATTATTGCTATGGTAACTATAACTTATGAGTTCATTTACTCTAAGTTTTTTTACTTTTATTATTATGTACTTATTATTCAGAAGCTCCAAATTATTTCATAATAAAAATATCTCCTCCATTGGATTGTTATGTACGTACCGTAGGAACGTAATAGAAAATTCTCCATTTTTCAAAAATTATTAATATGTCGAGCATAGATAAACAAGTATAAATTGTAAGATAAGTAAGATTTAAACTTTTATTTTAAGTAAGAAATTCTATACAAAGTTTCAAAAATTACTGAATTGACTAAAATATAGCATGTTTGTAGTCAAAGATCAAATTTGGATTTCTATAAGTGTTAGGCTAATACTTATTGAGCAAAAATGCTGGGTAGCCCAACACAGATTATCAACTGTGTTGGGCTGATGTAAAAGACAATCTCTAATCAATTTCCGAAGGAGAAGCTATGTCCGCAGAAAATCCGATTCGATAATTTCTATGTTTTCTCGACATTTCAAGTCATTCTGATCGTTTAACACCCAAAATTGGAAGAAGTATATGTGTATATGTAAATTAAGATCAGATGTTTTCTTAAATTCTGCTGCACTTATTTCAAAAACGTAAAAGTCACTTGATGTAGATAGAACAGGATTCACGTTGATTAGAGCCATTTCTTATATTATGACAATTTTGATAGAGCTCATGATCTTCAAAAATACCATAAAATATTTAGAGAAAAAGTGGTTTCATTATGAAAATTCATCAAAGTTTGGAAGTCATGGCCGTGCCAAAATTTCATTTTTATCGGAAAGTTTTTACAACTTTGTACTGTACCACTTACACCTAGTAATTGTGAAGTATTTTTGCAAAATATAAATAAAAAATATACTAATAATCAGGGCCGGTCCTACCTTGCATGCGATGCAAGCGAAAAATGCGTGCGCAAGCCTTAGGAGGCGCCAAAAAAGCTTCGGAAAAAAATTTATAATATATCATTTATTTTTTTAATATAAAATCAAGAATACTTAATAGATTATAATAATCTATCTAACTAGTCGTTTGAAACGGAACTTGTTTAAAAAATAGATACAAATTAAAACAGAAAAAATGGAAAATTGGGAGTCAGTGCTTAGAAAATGGCACAAGAAATTTATCCGAGAAATTGAATTGTAACTTTTTGTTTTTATAGTAAAGTTTCGAATTGATAAACGTTGAATTTTAATGAAGAAAATATGAAAAATGGAAGCAAAAATTACTTTGGAATAAAAATCTTAGAGCTCTTATTATGCATAGTGGTGTTCATACTCTAAATTTGTTATTAACTATGCTAGAAAAAAATTGCATGCGGGCACTGAGGACCCCAGGCCCTCAGTAATAAGTATAGTGATAATATTCCTGAGTTTAAATATTATTTTTTGTTGTAAAATGGGTTAAAACGTATTTGTATAATAATTACCTAAAGCATTTCATTCTTACCAATAATATGGTACTGCCAATTGTGAAGATTATTTTCTGAAGTTTATAATATTTTATTATATAGAGAAAATAAATTAAAATAATTTTATGCAAAAAATTCAATACATTGAAAGCAATTAATTAAACTAATTATAATGATCAAAATACTCTCATACTAGTTGATAATAATCCTAAAATGTAGAGACCATAGTTTTTGTTGTGATGTGGGTTAAAAAAATTTATTTTAATTTTTACCTAAATAATTCCTATGAACAATACTGCAAAATCCAATAATTTTATTTGGCAATTATTCACCAATGTTTAGAGGTAGTTCAAAAGACAATATATTTCATGCAATTATTAAATCTGTTTATACTATATATAAGTAGTATTTCCTAAATTTCAAAAACCTTTTATATTCCCAAAAAACATAAAATATTTTTATTGCCTTTCGATTCCCTACAACACTTAAATCAATAATAACAACTTTCAATCAATTTTTTATATATATAAATTTTATATCTTCTAAAAGAAATTCCCATGCCGCTTACACTTGTACAATCCTCCGGGGCGCCCTATTAGGCAAAGTCGGAATTTTATTACCTTCGCCGTTCATAAAACGGCTGCCAAATGAGTAACCGAAAGAGTTCGGAACGAGATCGAAAGCGGCTCAGCGGCTCGCACGCATCGCGCATCATAATTAGTGGAACGATCGCCACTGCCTAAAAACCACATATAAACGTAGTCATATAAACATGACTCTAAAGAGACGGACGCTGCGGTCGGAGGATAATATATCGGACGGATAATTTAATGACGGAAAGGAAACCGATTCAATGTCGCCGACAGATCCAGACAGACGCCGTACATCAATCTGCATTCGTCACTTTTATTAACACACATCAGGAGTCTCAATATTTTCAATGGCAAATACTGATCAGGCTCAAACTATGTGGTTTGGGTGTGTTTCCAGTTTCAAGTGATGGTGAAGGCTATTGCTGCTAATTACATCCACAATATATAGAATGTTAAGATCATTGTGGATAGATTGATTGCTGATGAACCAGGGGGCATCAGCGATTTTTCTCAAAATCATTGATTGGGCACGTTGTATAAGAAACTATATTAGACTTACTAGCACAACCCCAAAGTTCAATGCCATAAGTCCAAATAGGCTTAATATAGTTTTGTAAACTAAGATTTTGTTTACAAGTGGTAGTTTTGATTTGCGCCTAAGAGCCAGTACAGGTCTTTAGTTGTTTGCTTCATATGTTTAATTTTGGCTAAAATGTGATATTTCCAAGTTATTTTTGGTCCAATTGAATCCCAAATACTTAACACTAGTTTCATTCTGTGTCCGTTGAAATTCACTTCAGGGCATGTGAGTTTGTTGAGTGAAAATGAAATATGGTGGGATTTGGTCTCATTTATCTTAATCGCACAATATATAATCGTCATTTTTTTCTATTGCGTAATATTTGACAAATACTGATTTAGATAACATACTCTATGTAATCCTAGAAATTTTCGCACAATTATGTTAATTTAAAGTCTTTTGCACTAAAATACATACACCTGAAACGGACAACAAGTAAAATATTTGACATGAAACTAAATTTAAGAATTGTTGTAAGTTTTAAAATTTATTTTTTTGAATTTTTTTTTTTGTATCGCAGAGCAAAAAAATTACAGATTCCGAAACAATTTTAAACTTTTGAAGAAGTGACTTGTGGACACCCAAAAAAATTGGCAACCTCTCTGAAAAGGAGTGAAAAAATAATTTTTTTTTGTTTTATATTTAAGTGAGCGAGCAAAAAAAATGGGCATTTTGAAAATTGA
Source organism: Ctenocephalides felis (assembly GCF_003426905.1). NCBI lineage: Eukaryota > Metazoa > Arthropoda > Insecta > Siphonaptera > Pulicidae > Ctenocephalides > Ctenocephalides felis. The sequence continues at coordinate 44,148,426 of NW_020539725.1, read as the reverse complement.
CAATTTCTTTAAATTGGCAGATTTGGGAATTTTCCTAGCTTGAAAATCTATGATGGGCAAAACTTTTCCAAAATTAATTGCACCATTCGATAGCAAAAAAATTACTGATAACGATAGTAGAAAGAAATTTTAATTTTTTTGCACTTTTTCTAGGGGTCGGTGCTGACCATACGTATAGTTTACACCATATTTGGCCCCACCCATTTATCTCGAAAACGGAAAGAGCAAAAAAAATTTAGTTTGCACCAATCGACAGCAAAAAAAATGGTCAAAAAATCAGGTCATATCAGTTTTGCCAATTTCCACCATCGTGGTGCCAAGTATAATCACGTATATTATTCAACTACCAGCTGGACTCCCAAAATGAAATGTACTTTCAACATTAAAATTTCCAGGCCGGAGGTTTGCGTGATAGTCTTATCGTTACAATAGGAGTGTTGAATAAAATTTTTGCTTATTTATATT
>NW_020539725.1:44112623-44146961 GCF_003426905.1 Ctenocephalides felis | reverse complement strand
GTTGAGCGGACCCTAAACCCAAAATTAAGCGGAATGTTTTATTCATACCCATAAATAAATAATCAAACAAAATGGAAATATGGAAATTGTGATTTGCACGTTTATTTATATTTTACGTTTAAACATATTTTGTGATTTTTTATAGAATAACTTAACTGGAGTTTGAAAATAAAAGAGATTGGAAGCCATGCTGATTTCTTTTAGTTGTAATTAACAGTAAAAACGAATGATTCATAATTTGAAATGTAAGAATTTTTTTTTTTTTTTTTTTTTTTTATTCATTTATTATTTTTACAGCAATCAAAACAGTACTTATATTCTATGAGCTGCATTGCTTATATATATATATATATATAAACTAAAAAGAATAAACTAAATAAGAATAAATAAAAATAATAACATAAAAATAGTAACTAATAATAATAGTAACATATAATAATAGTAAATAATAAAATAATATAATAATACTACAAAAAAAAAAAAAAAAAATTAAATTAACTTAACTAACATATTTTGATGATTACTCTAAAAAATATAGAAATTGTTCCATTAAACAATTTGCTAGATTAGGATATTATCCATTGGTGATTTACGCTTGAGCCTCCTGGAATGTGGCATCTCAAGCAGTTGTGCAACTATTTTATTTGGGTGGGCTTCTAGTTTTTGAAAGTGGTGGACACTGAAGTTTCTTATTACTTCCTCGATATATAAAATATTCAGATCGTCATGTATGGTCTTGTTACTGACGAACCACGGCGCATCAACTATCTGTCTGAGTATTTTTATGTAAGAATTGATAGGATTTTTTTAATGTTTTGATGTAACGGTTTGCAGCTGAATTTAGAATAGTGATATACAAACTAAATTCGCGTATCCAGTTCTAGAGCATCTAAACGTTCAAAATTGTTTCTATCATAAATTGCCTACATAAAAAGTATATTCGAGTAAAAGAATCTGCATCGTGTCCGTATAAACTGCAGAATATATTTGAATTAGAAATGCAACGAACGTAACATATGTGAAGTGCGGGTACTCGCCGGATTGTTTCTCGTATCGGAAGATAAATAGTCGTGGTAGTTCTGTGATGAAATTAATTGAAAATTTATGTAAAACAGTAGGTACTGGACATGTACTTGACGCCCCCAATGTCTTAGCGCCCTGAGCGAGCGTTCCGTTCAATCACCCCCATTCGTTGTGTTCTGAGCTCGGCGAGAGAGAGCTCTAAAACATCTATCTTAACATAATAAATAATACGCCCCATCCGGCGATTTTCGCATGTAACGCAGACGTACAGGCCATTTCACGTTCTCCAATGCATGGACTAAAATGATACGTATCTTTCCTGGCTAGTATATCAACTGTATCAAGCGATATATCGCTGATCTATGTTGATCTTCTCAAGGTACAACGAAACCACTCCTGCCACCGTGATAAATGTTCAAACACACACAATAACACGAACACACATATATAGGGTAGACCGAGGATTAAAAGACCGCGGGTAAAAAGATCCACCACCTTAAAATTTACCCATGACATTTAGGTATATTTTGCATTGGTTGAATGATGTAGCTATTATTTCGTAAAATTCTTTTAAAATTAAAAATAAGACCTCTGGTAATCCCATTTTACCCCGACTATGGGAAAACATAGGCCATGTGACAAGTTTTTGAAAAAACGGCAAAAACATACATTTCTACAATGATAAATTAGCTAGAGTTTTACTGAACAGAGTCACATAGTTGTTTGGTCGATATGTGTTATTTGTTGAGATATAATTAGTTTGATTTTCTAAATATAATGTATCAAGACTAATTGGAGATTTGCGCCCCGCTCTACACATACACACACACATATATATATATATATATATATATATATATATATATATATATATAATATAATCTGAATTTGATGTTGACATATGTATTGATAGTCTAATAATCGGGCATAACATCATAAAAAACATGAATATGTCTAATTTTTTTCCAAATTCCATACGTCTCGGCTATAGTCCCAGCCTTCATTCAGTGGAACTTAAAAAAATTAAAACATAAAATATGTTACAATAGTGTTTAAGAATTAAAAGTAAAAAGTAAAACGTAGCTACAATTTGCTTACCCTTATAATTAAAAATAGAGTAAAACACAATAATCCTTGGTATAAGGATATAGTCTATCACTATGTAGCACAACACTTTGTGAAAACATTACAACTGTTGATTTTATATAACTATTTTTCACAATTTTACAGAACAAATAAATTTTACTACCATACAAAAGAATGTGTGTGCGATCTGTAGACATATTTTTACACACACTTGTTTAAAGATATTTAATGTTTATATATGTGTTTTTAACCTTTTTAGAAATATCTGTATAAAATTATACTACAATATTAAATAAAATAACTAAAATTGTCGTTATCGATGACATCGATTTGAACCGCCTACTCATCTTACAACACCTATAAATAATGTTTAAAGACCAGTCAAAGTAAGATTGCTGTCCACATTAAAATGTATGTTAATTTGATTTATGTCATTTGGAAACAGATTGTTGACCATTCAAATTATTTTATTTTGTATAAATTAGATATTAATATTAAAATTTTATATTCCAAATATTTATTGATAGTTTAAAGTTCTTGTCTGTTATTGAATACCGCAATAAAGTTTTCTAAATTATTATGTCTGTACTCACTTTCACAAAACAATTCTTTTAATTAAATTGATTGATTGATTGTTTTTTGATGATTTTACTCACGATTATTAGTATATATACATGTGTCAACATAAAATTCAAAAGCACCATATATAAAATGCACACTATCTATTTGAATGCATTTTAAATTTTATGACTCCCATGTCATAAACTAAACGCAAGTGAACCGTTACGAAAAGAAATAGAAGGTTGTTATTGAACCTAAAAATATTTTTTGACAATACTACCCTGAAATATTTTTTGCTTTAAATTTAGTTCTTTTTGCAAAGTAGTTTTGAGTGATTTACAACGACTTTCTTTTTTGCAAAACGCAAACGTGCGGTATACAAATAAACATAGATGTATGATTTCCAAGTTTGTTACATAGAAACTTTTGAAGCATTGCAGCAAAGTATTTTTTGAATTTTGCGTTAATATAATTTTATTAAGGTAGTCACATTTTGAATTTTGTGGGTTTCTAATTCAGCTAAATATATCTAAATTTCATATGTCCATCGAATGGGTAATAATTATATCATTTAAAAAGTTACTAAATTGGCAAATATTTTGCAAATAAACTAGATTTTTATCTAAATTTTATGAACAAGTTTTTTATATTGCTAAGATATTCTGTACTATCCGTATTGTACGAGTAGATAGTAGATACGATGCAGCACAGGCGTAGTATAATGTCTCATAATATAATCATAAAGTCTAAAATCTCTTGAGTGAAAAAGTTAAGGTAAGTAGGTTCGAAACTTTGTTTTTTCTCTATTTCTGTCGTGCACACGTCTGCATTTACGGCGTGCTAATGGGATTTATAACATACCTGTGATGAAACACGCGCCGACAACGGTTAATACTTAATTTCAACTGAGGCTGCTTCTTATAACCCGATCTGATAGAAAAGATCTTGGTTAAATCTAACTAGTGGTGTATGGAATTGTTTCTTGAAGCTGAATTGTATCGTTTGTACTTAGGAGGTAATCTTCTCGAACTCGATCCGTTGTTGATCAATGTCAAATTTGACTAGTGGTGTATGGAATTGTCCCTCAATGCATATTGATGAAGTGAATTAATATGGCTTAATGATTTCAACTAAAATTACTACTTGCTACTCGAACTGTGATGATCGTTGGTTAATGCATCTAGTAGTGTGTCTTGATTACATTCCCTGAATGTGTAGTTTCACCAACGAATTTAGATGAATAACTTCTTAGTTCTTCTTAATTTCTTCATTCACAATTAAAATCGTCAGTGTTTCAGAGGATCATGTCTAAATATTAATAAATCAATCTCTATGTCAGTCACATCTGTCTGACGGTAAGAAGTTTCACATGAGACATGTCAGACAGACGCAGTTCGGTAAAAGTCCACGTTGATCACAGATGTCAGACGCAAATGCTACATTTGCAGTATGTTTCTAAAGCTTGGCCTATCAGAAAAACACCTGAAAATTTCTTGGCTTACCTACTACGAGAAATTTTGAGAAAAAAAGTTTTAATATAGGGCCATCTCAAACATATAGGTGTGATATAAAAAATAGTGTTTTTCCAGTATTTTAGCAAAACAATTTTTGTCTCGATACATTTTTAACTAAATTATTTAATAAAGTTACCATCGCCCATGTGAAAATTTGGCAGATATTATCGTGGCGATGAACGTGGCATTGACATTACTTTATTGGTATGTCAATATTACAAAGGATAAAATTGTTAAAAAATGTCAAGCAGCTAAAATTAGTCACAAAAAATCTGAATGTAATTCACATTAGTAGGCGTCCATTTATCACCTGAGATTTTTAAGGAGAGGGGCCTCCCTCTTACAAAAAATCACGAAATATCACATGGGGGAGGGGTATAGTAAGATATCACGTGTATTTATTTTTTACCTGATTTTTTTTTTTAATCCAAACATTTTCAAAAATATCCAAAATTTTAACAATTTTTTCTCGTAACTAAAAATACACGTGCTATTTGGAAGGGGAGGGGGGTAATTTAGAATATCACCACGTATCACCAAGGGGGAGGGGGGTCCAGAAATCCTTAAAAAATCGATCACGAGATTAGTGGACCCCCCTTATATGCAGTGTTTGTACTTTGACATGGCTACGTAGTAAGACCTTTGGTGTTGCAACCACAAGATCCAGGTTCTATCCCGTTCTCGTACAACTTGATATCATGCATTTGTCACATGAGTTCTGTTTTGAAAATAGAGCTTTATATATTCTTTCAAGTAAAAATAGTCGTACGGAGCATAGTTGTACTACTATTAGAAATGTATCTAATAATAAATTCAATCACTAATCAAATATCCACTTTAGTTGCACCGAAAACAATGGACAACAAGAAATGGAGGCAGTCTGGGTTAACTTCTTATAACACCATGTTAATGTGAGTTACATTGCACAAGCTCATAATTCACATAATAAGCTTCATAATTTTGCAAAATATTTTTATATTTGCTACTATTATCTAAGAATGCAACAAAATTAGAAAAACGTTGCAGGCATATGAAAAAAATGTTTCCTAGCTGTCCTCCTAATGATTCCATCTGTTCCTTTGAGTGCTTTTAATCAAATAATGAGTGATTCCGTTTCAAAATACAATTTAAATTTTTTACTTAACTAAAATTTATTGCATAAAGATAGCAATTAAAATGGGAACGATAAGAAAGTGAGCAACAGTCGTACCGAGATCAATGGTCTTGGCCGATGTGGAGGTAAAAAAATGCATCGGAGATACGCAGGGATGATATGATGTCGAGAAACGTAAGACAAATACCACGCTGAGAGAGAAATGTTTGTCTCGGATACGTCTTAATAAAATACTTTTTATAAATTAAGAAATAGACATATGCTTACACAGGGATTGCGAACAGTTTCGTTTGTAATACAAGTTATGCAAATTTGACCATAAAATATTAAACTCCATTATCTTCATTAAGAAATCTGCACACATGTTTATCTAAAATTTAAGTTTTATTTGTAAATTACTATATATTATTTGCTTATATAAGTCACATATAGTTTCAACATTATGTAGGGTTTCGATAATATATAGGAGTTAGCCAAATAAGTAATATAAATTTACTTTGATAAAAATATTTTATCAAAGAAAAAATAATATTATTGCCATAAAAAACTTACAACTAAGACTATAATATTAGAAACTTCATAAATTATCCATTTTTGATTATATCTGTTTCACAAAGTTGAACGGCCTTCCAATTATAAACGTATGGTGAGTTAACTATATAGTTCTATTTTACATAATCAAATGTTAAAATTTATAATTATCAGTCAAAATAGAACCGGGATACAGCTTAGATGTGGTGCAATTTTAGGAACTCTACAACTTTACCTATATATAATTAGTTTTAGTTTTATAAGATTTTTTTTTCATTTCATTATATAGACTGACTTATAAACTATGTACATCTACCGAATTGATAACAATACATTAAATTTAATTATATTTGTATATTCTATACGCATTACACTTATATATATTTAAAATTTCAAAATAAACTATATTTAAATCTTGGTAGAGAAAAATATCAACAAAAAACCAACTCTTTATAAAAACCTATTTATAATTAAGAACAAAAAATCTTTCTAAACGCTCCTTAAAAAAATGGCGAAAATTGCTCTAAACTACTTTTTTGAAATACTAGAAAATTAATTACACTTTGTATATTAGTAAAAGATATTGTAATATTACAATTTGAAAGATTGTTTCATATATGAATTATAGTGACAAAACAGATTTTTTTAAAATTATCTTGGAAACCCATCATCATCATCTAACTATTATTAGTCTAAACCATCTAAATTTATATTATTGGAACATGATAACTCATTTAACATGAAAGATTTAGCTTGGTTTAAGTTCGGAATAATAATAATTATATAAATTGTCTTTGTCTTTGTCTCATTTGGTGCTAGTCGTAATCATTCACCTTTTCTGTACTTCTTGTTAAAGCTTCATGAATTTTTTTGGTCTTAAAATTTATTGCAATACAGATATTTTACTTCTCATTTTTTTTAGTTTCATCTCAAATTGTCCCATCAACCCAATCTCAAAAGGTTTAACTTTTGTGTCTTTTTTTCTATACAAAGAACATTAGTAGTTTTAGTAATCACTCAAATTTAAATTTGTTTATTATTTGTATTTTTATCTCCTTAAAGGTCATTTATGACACTGCCAATCCTACCTCTTTTATTTCCTTGCTGTAGTACTTGTCAGATCTAATTCTAACTTTCATCTAATTCTTGATCAAATAATATTTTTATGAACATTCCAGTTCTTGTCCTAAATTCTGATGTAATTAATTATTGTATGAAACACTCATTGAATTAACATTATAATAACAATAATATTGACTTTATAATTGACATTATAATAATAATAATTATAATAAATAATAATACATTTTATATAATAAATGCTTTATTGCAAATTAATTAATTATCAATTAAATTTATTGCAATTAATCCGATTGCCAAAATTTTATTGAAGAAAAAGAACAAAATTATAATGAATACAACTATGCTTATATTTTACAACGTAAGATAATTTATTTGTCCAAATAAATACTGCGGTTCTGCGATTTAAAATCGACCACATAAACTTCCCCAAATCGATTTGTAGATTATTTTATCTTACAGCCTTCGAGCAAAAATCCCATTATTATTATGATCGGTACATTATACGGCTTTGCGATACTAAATTATACCACTGAAAATAAAGATTTATCATTTAAAAAAATCGCCATAAATTCAGAGTGCTACTGAAACAAGTTTTTTTCGAATGTTATAATAATAACGTCAGGAATCGCATGTGCATCAATATCAATCATGATCGATAAGTATTGACTGTTAGATGGCGTTAATAGAAATTGCACATGTTGACTAAATGTGTAATTTATAATAAAATTTGCAAATGACAGAGATTTGTTAAGTTAATCGATGGTAATCGTTTAGTTCATGAAAGCTAAACATACGTAGCAAGTGCTTATTTGTACAGAGTATGAAGGAATAGTGCGAGAAACTTAGACAAATGATCAGGAAAATGCAATATACTGGTTTACTAAATGCGATAAATTAAAAAAAAATGCATTTTTTATGCAAGCTACCATCCTTCGTTTTATATATAACTTTATTTTATTGGGGTAAAATATTGAATTACCTCGTTATTTTATTTGCTACTATTTGTTTGTTTGTTCTTTTGCTTTAATTGCATTTTTTAGATAGAGAATATTGTTACTTTTGTCAGTTCTGCAACAAAATTTTATATTCAACTTTTGACTTCGACGTATTCTTACAAATATTTTACTTATATTTTATACGAAACGGGGTGAAAGTAAGTAAACCTTAACTGTTCTGAAACAAAATTAGGAAAAAAATATCTTACGTTTGGGAATTATGAGCTTTTAAGTGCAACCTAGAGCTTTGGTAAACTTATGACCATTTTTCGGTTATTGTGGTCAACTATTATTAATTTTGTTTATTTAAACCTTGGAACCACAGTGAAAAAATACCACAATTGTTCCATGTTTTCAAGAATTAAGACTTTTTGTTGAACTATGAATTTGAATTATTTTAAATCATAATCAAGTCGACTTTTAGAGGCTCTACTTCAAAAAAATGTACCAAAGTATGTTGGCAGAATTATAAAATGGTTTTATATTTTTTATTGAAAACTTTTGAGTAAAAAAATAAAAACTTTTTCTGGTCCAAATTATGAAATTAAGCTCATCTTACCCTGAACTTCAATGGTGAAAATAATTCGAACTCCGAAGGCACCCTGGGTGAGTTTGCCGAACCTTCCCGGTGGTGTTATTTTTTCCAATAAAGATTTTGATAATAATTTTGTTCATTTAAACCTTGGAACCACAGTAAAAAAATACCACAATTGTTCCATGTTTTCAAGAATTAAGACTTTTTGTTGAACTATGAATTTGAATTATTTTAAATCATAATCAAGTCGACTTTTAGAGTCTCTACTTCAAAAAAATGTACCAAAGTATGTTGGCAGAATTATAAAATAGTTTTATATTTTTATTGAAAATTTTTGAGTAAAAAAATAAAAACTTTTTCTGGTCCAAATTAAGAAATTAAGTTCATCTTACCCTGAACTTCAATGGTGAAAATAATTCGAACTCCGAAGGCACCCTGAGTGAGTTTGCCGACCCTTCCCGGTGGTATAATTTTTTCCAATGAAAATTTTGATAGAATTTTTGTTTCAAGTTGAATGATTAACAATTGTTTAAATCGTATCAAAATTATATTCTCAAAATTAAAATTTACTCCATCCCATTTCCTCTGACTAAAAGTCAGAAGAGGACAGTGATAACCGCAATGATTCATGCACGCAAGGGAACGGGTTTATATGTTTTAATATCAAGATAAATTCCCGAAGTCCTCGAGTATTCGATTCAGACGCAAGGCTTTATATCACTGATTCCAAATTTATTAATGTCTATCCCTTTGAGCGCAGACGGACAACGGGCGGGCCTCCGTGCATAAGACTTTTGCTGGTTCGAATCGTTCATTACCTTAACCTTTTATTTCTAAACAGATAGCTAATAATAATAATTAATCATCATCTTGCGAAGACTTATTTGAACTGCATTTGAAAATAGTCTTAGCTTATACTAGTGAGGCGCATGGCATCGTGCCTTAAGGCAAATTGCTGGAACTTTCCGTACCAAAAATTCTTATTCTTTTTAAAAGATTAACATTGATGAAAAAAAAATTATTTCGAAAAAATTAGATTTTTGAGATAATTTGACAAAATTTTCTTTTTTTAAAAAAAAAATGTTTTCTTTATTTTGACATATTTTGGAAAATCTGAACTTTTTTCACAGCAATCGTACTGTTTTAACTGCATAGAGTCGAATTGTCAAAGCGCGTAAGTGCCACTTCGCCGTCTAACGGATAAACATTGGTACGGAACCCATAGGAATGTAAACAAAATTTATACTTATTGTTAAAATCTCTATAAAATATCTGATAATTTGATGTGCATATGTCTAATGATCATTGTTGACCGCTAAATGGCATTTAATTTTACTTTTTTCATTAGATCTCCGAAACCGCTAGACCTGCCTTTATGAAAATTTGATCAGTTCTTCATCTCAATATCGTCAATACAAATAAATGTTTTTTGAATTTTTAAAATCGGACGCTCCGTTCTCTTAAAAACTGAGTTACCGTTTTCGGCACTTTTTGCCCCGTATCTTCGGAACGGCTAGACCTGCTTTCGCCAAAAACTAATCAGCACGTCTCCTTATCAATACGAATCAAATGTTTTTTGAATTATTCAAATCGGTTGATCGGTGTTTCCGAAATCGTCGACGAATATTTGTATACGCACAGACACACACACGCACACATACATCCATTTTTTCTAAGTATGCCAAAATATTCAGGAACCTTTGAAACGCAAAGATATATAAAAATTTTCATTTTCGATTTTTTTGCGATTACTATAACTTACCCTACGGGAAGTTAACAAGTAAATAAATTACATTATTACTAACTAAGAAAGTTAAACATAACTTTACGAACATACACTACTGTGCGTTGAGGTCACATTTATAAATCTTACAAAATATTAAAATTAAGTTTATCAATTCTATAACTATAAACATGCAGAATAATCTGTAACTTTTTATAAAATAGATGAATCAAAGTTTATAAATCAAAGCGCACCTTCAAATATTTTGCAAGGCGAGCCTAATATGTGGTATTACACTTATTGATAAATATTATTCTTTTTTAAATTATTAATACAAATTTTAGTTGTAATTTCTATCAATATTTGATTGACATTTGAAAATGTTATAGCCAAATTTTATTCGCTCATTTCTTTAAATATATATAATTATAGTAATTAATATCTTATAGGTGTCATAATAACATATTACATTTTCTTTATAGATTTAAATGAAATGCAATATAAAGTTGTTTACAACGCTATCAGTTATATAAAAAACTGGTAATTAAAAAGAAAGTTTAAAAGCGATTCTGCCCTTTCTTTTGGTTTTGCAAACAAACTAGCTTATACACACAAAAATTAGTTTTGATCATAAAACGGGGAGCTCTCATCTTATTTACATATTTCCATCGTAGACATAGACTACTAAGAATTCATCACTGTAACATTCATTTTGTATGTTGTATTTTGACAATAAAATTATGAAAATGTTATTGTATATACATATAAGCAAATTATAGTTTAATGTTCATAATTTATGTAAATGCAAAATTAATAAATTACGTTAAAAAGAAATTTTCAAAAACCACGATACTAGGTATATCGCGGAAGATAGGTGTTTAAATTTACCTGATAACTTCAACATGAAAATATGTATAGTAATCCTAATATTAATAAATATAACATTCAAAAATCCCTTGATCTCCTCGTCAATAAATTTAAAAAATCAAGTTGATTCTTTGAAACGCTGACAGAACGATACCTCACATTCGCAATAAATTATGGTCTTCAAAATATAATTTTTAATTTAAAAAATCTTCTATTCCACGCATGAATCAAAAATAGAAAACGAAAAATTTTTTTTATCCGCGGCTCCGATTGCATTGGATCGAACGATCAATCTAATGATCCATGGCCCGGGATGGAAAGAGAGGCGTAGGGACGCGGACGTTAATACGACTCCCTTGTATCAATAAATTATCTTGTTTTGTATGAGCAGAATATCACGTCAATTATTTATTAAGAGATGGCAGCTCGGTACACTCCGTCGCATCTAGAAATATCGGGCCTCTTTCTATTGTGCCTCTCGATGCTCACAGTGTGAGGCCGCGAACAACGTCTTCTCGTGAACGACGACTCCAATGACATATATATTCAATGATATGAGGACGAATTGAATAGATTCATCGGGGAATATTATAATTTCATAATGGTGTTCGATCATTTTTTCTGGTGTGGTTTTTGCGTGTAGACTTCTATTTTAAACTTGTCAGTTTTGTCTTAAATGCTCGTGCTTATTTATAATCAATTGCAATTTTTTCATTTTGCGTTAACATTTTTTTTTAATTTTTTTCAGATCGAAAATATTTATATAAATTTGTAAGGTAGAATATAATTTTGGGGGATTTAGAGCTTTGTTGCGATCCCTGTATAATCATCAACTGAATGTCAGCACATAATTCATTGATTTTCTTTTCTTGCTGCAAATTTATTTCAGATAAGTTTTTATTTTCATTTTTAAGTTAAGTAATTTCTTTTTCATGGTATTCAGAAGGAGATTTTATATATTCATTGAACTTTTCCTGAAGATTTTTGTAATCAATATCAAGCCTATCGTTGCATTCTATAAGATTTTCAATTTGTTTATTTTTCAATTCGAGCTCTTTTTCTAATTCAATAATTTTTTCATTTGAATTTTCATTTGTTAAATTATTTTTGTAATCTCTCTAAAATACTAAATTGTTCTTCGAGACATTTGTTCCTCTCAGAAAGATCTATATTTTTATCCTTTACCTCAATTTCAAATTTAAGTTCCTCGATTTCATTTTTATCGACATTTGATTCACCTTCATTATGACTACCTAGGTTTTGTAACAAATGATTATCTTTTCTATAGGGGCTTGAAGGTCCGCGAGTAAATAGTCCTCCACTTATACCTAAAAAACCAGTAAAGTTGAGTTATTTAACAACAATGTTTGAAAAGTAGAGGGAAAAAGATGTATAACCAGCTATCACCTTGATTCGTATGAAGTTGGAGAAAAAACAAAACAAAATCCATAACAAAAGTATTTTCTTACGTTGTTAGTTGTTAGTTTTTTTATTCATGAGCACTGTTATTTAGCTCACCAGACCTTAACATAATTTTTAAATATACGTTTTTTTAATTGTTTAAAAAAATGTATTGTTAATTTTAAGTTAGAGTGAACAGTTTTTTATATAACTTCTATACAAAAGTTTATACCTGGGTGGGGTAAAAAAGACCAACTGAATAAAAAGTTAATCAAGTTGAAAAATGCTATTTAACTATTAATAGATAAATTTAATAAATAGTTTTCCAACTCTGCTAATTAATATTTCTGACGAAATACCAGCTCAGGATTGTATACAGTGTTATCTCCGTAAAAATAGGCCCATTAAGTTTATATTTTGCATTGATTGAATAATGCAGTTATTATTTTGTACAATACTTTTAAAAATAAAAATAAGACATTGGATTTGCTTGCCGCCTGACCATTTCACTCCGTCCATAGGGGAGATATTTTCTAATTTCAATTTTTTGAAAAAAAAACAGCAAAAATCTCATTTCTACAATAATGTGTTAGGTGGGAGTTTTGCTGAATATAGTCAGATAGTTGTTTGTTTGAAGTGTTATTTTTTGTCATATTTTTAGTTTGGTTTTCACTATACGATTATTTATTATTATGAGTATTATTTGTAAATGCATTATAGCATGACATTTATACATACAATTTATAATTTCCGATGAGTTTAGTGATACTGGTAGTGTCAAATATTTTGCAGAGTGCATATAAAAATGTGAGACTCCAATGGTCAGTATCCACTGATTACATAAACTAGAAATGTTCGCCTTTGGTTTGATTTTGCTCTTCATAAAATGTATTCAATGAGATGTGCACATTCAGTACTCCTAAAAAGTAAAACATTTAAAAATATCACGAAGAACAAAAAGAAATCACAAATATACATACCATGCAACTAATTCAAATATATAAAACGCAGTAACAAATTAAATTTATTGAATATATGATGGAAAAAATTCTCAAACACAAAATTTGATTTCTATATTTATAAGAATTTATAGTTATTAAATTAATAATTTTATTCTGCAACTTTGTACATTATTATTTTAAACATATCATCGCCTTCAATTCGACGAAGTTGTCAATACAATCTACTGCACATTGTATAAGTTTATATTTTATAATACTGTTTTCATGGTTTAAAAGTCTATAAACTGACAAAAGATGGATACCCAGATCGCGGATAATCACAATGGTCAAGTAGCAGTAACCCTTTGATCCTAAAAATAGGATTGAAATGTTATCAAAGCTTCTGGTTACATTATATTAATGTTGTAGTAGGTTTCAAGTGAATATTGTTTATGAACTATATAAACGTGATGAATCGATGAATGTCATCTAGTATGTGAGCGCCTGGATCTCTCAATTTACCTTAATCATTTATCTCATCTCATCTTACAATTATTCATCTGGAATACGGAGAAATTCATTTATATATCTGAACACTTGGCTTTAGTAAAATATACAGAAATATTAATATAAATATTTCATTTTCAAATCTGATATGAATATCATTATGAGGGTAGAAAAATTCTGTGATCTTTGCTTGTTCATTCCAATCTCAATTCTAAATACAACATTTTTCCTGATATTTTAATAAAAATTATATTAAATTCAACAGAAACGCTGATTAGTTTCCTGACATTAGTTTCCTTAGATTAAATACAATTGTGTAAAAACTAGTTAAAAAGTGCGCTATATTTATTTTACCATTCCAGTCTAATTTTACAATTTTAATTTCATTTTCTCTATTTTTAATCACATTTCAAACAGAAAGAATATAAAAAAACTCTACATATTACTAAAATAAAAATATATCAATGGCCTTTTTCAAAGAGGAACGGGCTTCAAGATGTGCATCATTAGACAGAAAAAAGCAAAGATATCCTACTTGCGGTTGTGCATTTCTCACAGTAATTATGTTAAATCCATCACTTCAGTGACACAACATATATATTCTTGATATTGCAAAATGGTCGTTTAAATAAGTTATTGCAACCTACAACGATATGTGTATAATGTAATAAAGAAACATTTGACTGAACTTTCTGTTAGTACTGATAATATAGAGAAACATCGCAATCGTCTAATTAGTTATACCGGAATTTCTAATAGCCAAAATGACGTTTATTAATACTTTATCTTGGAATTTATATGAGTCATTAGTAATATTTCATGACTAAATGATACACTGTATAACTATGCATATGGTCATGAATCAAAAACTTTTTTTAATATGTCGTATGTGTTTATCAGTTATCGAGATCTTTTTTAGAAAGACCTGTGTGTATGCAGTGCGAGTGTCCGTTCAGATATCTTCAAGTTGAATATTCATTAGAGGAGAATTTTCAAACGTGATAATTATAGGGTAGAGCGGGGCTTAAAGGTCCGCATGTTAAAGGGTTCACCATCGATATCTCAAAAAACAAGTAAAGTTAAGGGTCTTTTCAAGAAGATGTATAACCAGCCATCACCTCGATCCTTGTGACGTCCATATCGGAAGATAAACGCCAATGTTCGATATCCCATAACAAAGTTTTTTTTGTTGATAGATTTTTTGGTTGTGAGCATTGCTGTTTAGTTTACGAACCCTTAATATATTTTTTCAATATACGTTATTTGATTGTTTTATGAAATGTATTGTTAATTTTAAGTTACATTTAACAGTTTTGTTTTCGTATAACTTATATAATGGTTTATACGTGGATTGTGTAAAAAAGACCAACTGAAAATTTACCCTGACAAGCTAAACAATCAAAAATAGTAAATAAAAATGAAAGTTCAGTCAAAAGAAGTAATTTTACAAGAAATAAATCAAACAAATAGTTAGTCTGTGAAAAAAGTACCCATAAAATTTATATTTTGCATTGTTTGAATAATGCTGCTACTATCTCGTAAAATCCTTTTAAAACTAGCTGTAAGTGGAATTCTGTCTTAAGGCAATTAAGGCATCGTGCCTTAAGGCAAATCGCTGGAACTTCCCGTACTGCAATTCAAAATTCGAGTAATTAAAAATAATCAATAAAAATCAATCAAAGTTGATCCATGATTTGAAACTTTTAATAGAATTTCGAGCCATATTAAATCATTCTATCTTAAATAATTTATTTTGAAATATTTTGGAAATTCTGAACTTTTTTTCAAAACAATCGTACTGCTTTAACTGCATAAAGACGAAATATCTAAGCGCGTAAGCGCCGCGTCGCCGTCTAACGCGTAAACATTGGTACGGAACCCATAGGAATGTAAACAAAATTTATACTTATTGTTAAAATCTCTATAAAATATCTGATAATTTGATGTGCATAATGATCATTTTTGACCGTAAAATGGCATTTTTTTTACTTTTTTACTCGATCTCTGAAACCGCTAGACCTGCCTTCATGAAAATTTGATCAGTTCTTCATCTTGTTAATACAAGTAAAATGTTTTTTAAATCATTCAAATCAGAGGCTTCTCTTAAAAACTGAGTTACCGTTTTTGGAACTTTTTGCCCCATATCTTCGGAACGGCTAGACCTGCCTTCGCCAAAAACTAATCAGCACGTTTCCTTATCAATACGAATAGAATGTTTTTTGAATTATTCAAATCGCTTCATCCGTGTTCCCGAAATCGTCGACGAAAATTTGTATCCGAACACACACACATACACACACACACACACATACATCCATTTTTTTAAGGTATGCCAAAATGTTCAGAAGATTTTGAAACGTGAAGATATATAAAAATTTTCATTTTAGATTTTTTTGCGATTACTATAACTTGCCCTACGGAAAGCTAATTAAACATAAGACATTGAACCTAGTGCGCCGTCGCATTTTACCCCACCTATGGGGTAAAAAGGTCCAGGTGACATATTTATGAAAAACAGCAAAGAAAAACATATCTACAATGATGAATTAGCTGCAAGTTCAACTGAACATGGTCAGATAGTTGTTAGTTCGATATGTGCTATTTGTTGTGATAAAATTGGTTTGGGTTTCACAAATAATTGCTAAGTGTCAAATTAGACCTTCGTGTCCTACCCTACCCTATTTGAAAATCATAATTTTCTATAGTAATCTATTAACGGCTTGCATAATTGATTCTTCAATTAATCCATGCTAATGAACGTTCGGATTGCTTCAGCATTAACTCGTATGCGATATCTATCGCCTATCGCCTATCGCCGTATCAAATATCAAAGCGCGTGTCCAGCGCGCAACTTTTTTCGTATTGTCATTGATATTCGCATTCGCTTGCGTCCGAAGAAAATGAAACGACAAACGACAAACGAAACGAAACGACATTACAAACACCGCTCGTGAACGACTAATCTACAAGCGTCGTGTCGCTAGTTACACCGCGCACACCAACGAGGGAAGTGCACTCACACACTCGTTCATACATTCAAACGGAGCATGAACTCGGTCGAATGTAAGTATCAATTCAAACAAAACATACAGTCGCGAAAATATATGACATGTGTATGAAGAGTACGGCGCCGCGCTGATTTGCGCTATCTCATGCGATTGTACGGCTCACGAGCGCCCGCCCATTGCATTGGGCCTGAGTCGCGATCCTGACATGTGCTGCCGCACGCGGGACACGAAGACGACAAGGGTTAAGAGAAAAGTTAGGTTAGTAATTGTCAGAGCATCTGCAACAGCAATTGTAAATTGTCATTTAAAAAAAATCGTATTTATTTAAATAAATTTGTTTAAAAAAGTATATTATGCAAATTTGGAATAATACTTGATTTCCTATTACTAAGGTATTTTGTATTGTAGCTATAAGAATTGATTAATTACTATGCTATTGGCGTATTGGCTATCCTCATCATATTCACCTGTGACTTGAAACATCGTAAACACGTCAAAATCGCGAGATTTATCACGTCACTTTCATCATGCGTCCGTACGAAATACAACAGGACGCGCTGGTGCGCTGGGCGTGTTCGCCCGTAACCACGCCCACGCTCGGTGGCGGCGCATGTGTGGCGTAGACAGAGAGCGCGATATTCAACGAAAAGGAAGCAAAATGCTATCGGCGAACAGGTGCGCGCGTCGAATGGCGCTATGTCAGCGACGTTTGCCAGTAGTGCTCTTGCCACAGATACAATACGCGGTGTACCGTACCGGTTAGTACGTAAACAGAAGCCTTCACTTTCTGCTATCGGCAGCTGACAGCTGCTGCTCCAAAACGCCACTGTCTGACATCGGCTGTTATCAGCGCGGCCCCTCCCCTGTCTAGCGCCACTGATCTCGAAGAAGTGGCCCGCACCATGGACCAACGCCAAGTGATTGTGTGTTTTGTGTGAAATTATACAAGTGGTTTTATTTAATTTTACACATGTGATTGAAAATTAACTAATGAATAATTTATACAGAACAACTGTGTGTATTTTTACTGTGATTTGATTGTCAGTGAGAGGGTTTTGTGCTTTTTGTTTGAAAATTATTATAAAGTGGCATTTGTATATTCCAAACATGACTGGATCATATTATTGTAAGTATTTTTATTTTTTCTCTTAACACTAAACCTACCGTCAATTCTTGTTATCTATTCCCACCACACGCTTGAGGGGTTTGGCCACAAAACAATTTCAAAAAAAGAAAAATAATTGGAAGTAGACATGAAGAAAATATACACATATTTTAGCAATTGCCATATAGTTTGATAACAGTATTATAACATTTAAAAATGTGTTGTTTTACAAAAAGTTTGCAAACCCTTAATTTAACCGGTAATTGGTAGGTTTATTGTTAAATTATATTGATTATTAGATGCAAAACATATTATATATTGTGGGTAATATATGCAATGTTTATTTCACACATTGATGAAAAATAATTACTCGAAGTAAGAAATTTACTCCAAAATCAATGTTCTTTAAAATTTATTTATTTACTGTTTACTGCTATTATATAGGTATTAAAGTTTCGGTTAGTCTTTTTTCAAACGAATCTCTATCTTTAGAGTTTAGTATCTATTCAACCGTACTAATTACATGTATAATTTAAAACATACCTGTACGTTCATTTTGATGAGTTATATTATCAATAGTTTGAGGAGTCCTTCTACATACCTTGAAAAAAAAAAACAGAAGAGGGCCTAACTCAATAACTTCATCAAACTAAACAAAATTTATATTCAAACAAATTGTTGGCCATCTGTACATATATTGTACAAATGTATATATAAAAAATTAAAATTGAACACAAACCAGTATGTATACAAGCGATTGTATCGCTGGGGGATGAGGGTCTTGTAAAATGTACACACAACAATATTCGTGAATATTTAAATATGTCTACTGATAATTCATTATATTTATTATTGGTTTATTAGATGTATAAAAATATGAGAGAGCTTTGTAAGTGCTAGTGCATAGTTTTTTTAATTTTAATATAATTCTTATGACTATCACCCAACAATCTCGCTACTTTCTGCGTTACGAATAATAAACAAGAATTGAATCATATATCTGGTTTTTGAAGTTTGTAATTATAAAACAATATGTATTTTTACCTATATGTTGTAAAATATATTCATTGCATTACAATTGTTTTATCAATTATTCATTTACTAATTTATTGATAGTTTTAACATTAACGAAATCCTTTTTAAAACAATGGCAAAACAAAAGTTAAAGCTAATATACTTTAATATTAGCAACTTTTGTTTTGCTATTGTTTTAAAAAGGATTTCGTTAAACTGTCCTATCAATTTTGCACCTTGTTTCACTCATCTTAAAATTTGGAATAGTTGAAGTCAAATTATTCCAACATTATATATACATAATAAGAAATTTTTTTATTAGACAAAGCTTAAACCTTTAAAATTCAAAATAACCATTATAAATAACAGTCCAATAAAAATCGTATATTAGCGTTTTGTCCAAAAATAAGTTACTTTTTCTCTCCGTTTATCAGTCAATCTTAAAAACTTCTGCATCGATCCTCCTTAACCTTCTTTATTTGCATTTTTTTTGTCTAAGTCCTTACTGAATTTCTATTTTTTCTTTTGTGACAAGGTCCAGCTTGCTTTCATTTTGTAATATGGATCCTACTCGGTCTCTTTTTTTTCATAATCAAATTCAGTAAGTTTGGAATTATTTTATTACTCACCAATAGTTTTACTTTACTTACTTACTTTTATACTTTTTAAAATGAATACACCTTTCTCTACATGTTGATTGAAATTAACTAATTAATTAGTTGAATTCAACTAAATTAAGTCAGTTTTCCAAGTGCGGTTTGCGAAAGTTAGTAGACACCTATAAAAAAAAGAACATATATAAAAATAAAACAATATACAGACCATTATATGAAGTGTCTTACTCCAGGAACGTAGCATGATACATATTTTTCTGTAAAATTCTTTATTGATATTTTTTTTAATTTTTTTATATACTTGTTATAGAATCATTAATAATCAATTATCAATTATTATATATTGCAACGGAATTAACTTTGAACCTTACTTCGTTTGTTGTTTAGAATGCCTCTATTTTATTATTTATTCTAACAATCTATACAAGGTGCTTTAAGCAAAAATTATTACTATTAATTAGAAAATGATGAGTGAAGGATAACTATCCATTGACAGCTCTTTCTAATTCGTTCAGAAATTGCTTAAATATTCAATATAGGTATTTAAATATTCAATTTAGGTATATTAAATATACAGTATAAGTTAATAATCTTATCAATTTTAAATATGTAAATTAATACACTTTTTTGACCATTAGTTTCTTCGACTAATATTAACAATTATTTATTTATTTATTAATTTTTTAGCAGTCTTGATCAGAAACGTTATATATCGTGTCACGCTCTTATCAATTTAGTTTATTAATTAGTATCTAATCAAATCTTTATATGTGTGTTTCTTACATAAAATATAAAAATTTTATTTCACTCCGCGGTTTCTACTTGGACGTGGAACTAGATCAAACATTTGACTAATGCGGTATACTCGACATAACACGTGTTTCTGTCGGTGAAAGTATCTACACGTTGGCTCTTGTATTTTCTCACAGCTTTTAGGCAATTTCAGCTTTATTTCTTTAGCTTAAGCATCAGACAAACTTATCGTGATTTGCTTATATTGTCATGAAATGAGAATATTTTACTGCATTTAAAAAAAAAATCATTATTACAAAAATCTACGTTATATTTACTTGTTATAGAATTGTGTCTGTTGCAAATAACTTATTAGTTAAAATTTGCATTCATTAAAATTCAAATGTCATATTTAAATAAATTAAAAAAATCATATAAAATAAATTAACTTATTCTTCAAAATTATACTATTTTTTTCTTTTAATCGAATTTGATATATATAAAATTAATTATGAGTAATTTTTTGCATAAGTGGTATGGATTCACAGATCAATATTGAAGGTAAATAATTTTTGCTTCTCATTTTGAAATTTCTCTACATTTTTTCCCAAAGAAAATATACTGAATCATAATTCTTTTCTTTGTAAGTTTTTTTAATATTCTGTAATAATCATAATATCAATATTGTTATTTCATACAAAATTATTTTTGACAGAAAAACCTGTTGATGGAACGTATCTAGTTTCGAAACGTCGTAATTAAACTACACCTACAAAAAACTAATTGTTATTGAATTAATTGTTCGGAGAAGAAACAAATATCAATTTGTTGACAAATCTAGGATTTATCTGCCTTACTTTGTTTCGATTTTTTATTACAACTATTTATAACAATATTTTGAGTGTTTAGGAAAAGACATTTTCGTCGCCTTCCCTGGGTAATTCAGTTTGAACAAACCTCTTTAATTCTAATTTATAATATTTAGAACACCGATAATTGTGTATAACCGCCAGGCATTCTACTATATGAACATCAAAAATATATGTATGTACCTATATATAAATGTAAATTTGAATATTTACGATTTATTATTGTTGCCGGTAATAAATTATTAAGATTTATATTCATACGAATTTGGAATGAATATGCGTTAGCATAAAATTAACATCCGTTTGAATTAGCATTATTTTTTAAAACTTAGTAAAACCTATAACTCAAATAAATTTTGATCTCAGTGTCCTTGTAGCAGTCGATCATATGGACATGTCAATGGACATAATTTATATTTTATATATTATGCTTTTTGATTAAAATTTATTAATTAAATTATCGGTATATTATAAAAACTCACATCTTAATAATTATAATTAATTTATGGAAGAAGTACTTCCTGATTATATTTTATTTTTATTCATTAGGCATGGATAGTATATATGTGTGTGTGTGAATTTGTACCAAATTCTTCAAGGTAGTTATTTTTCCCGTATTTTTCGACACATGATCTTAAGTTATTTTCAGTGGTAGGTACTGCAATTTGAAAACAGAAAACATTTTTTTTTTTTTTTTATTGTTTTGAATAGCAATTAGAACTTAAGAGTCCTATAAGTAGTTGGCCTGATTTATCTCAATACTAATCGGTTCAACAGATGGCAACCCAAAGTTGTCCCATCTCTTTGTGATGAATTATTGTTACAATTTCTGTAATAGGACAAATAGTTATTGTTGCAGCAATAGCGTATAAAGGATATTTTTACTTAGAAACATATTGCTAACTATATTTCCAAATGAAATCCGATGTCATACTGCTTGACATCAGGCTCCTCAAAGCGGGATCGAACAAAGAACAAGTAAAATATACATCAAATATTATATGAAAATATAACAATGTGAAAAACGTACGTATGCACTATCAATATAAATAAATTTTGTTTCTTTTTTCATTTTGGGCTCCCCGGTAATTAGAGCTATGGGTTTCAAAATAATTTCAAATTTTACTTTCAAATTTTTTTTTAGCTTTGATAGTAAAATAGAATCCAAATAGTATTATCATTTTTAAAATTCATTTAAAATGTCAGTTTACACTGATTGGTCTATTCTATTCTATTCACCACAGAAGATAATTACTAGTTGTTGATCGTATCTACAATCGACCTAAATACGACACTATCTAGAATTATTAATCAAATCGGAGACTGAAAGAAATCTTGTTCTCACGATTATTAATCAGCATATAAATAAAATGAAACACCACAATACCATCATATCACCAAGAATAACTTAACTAAAGTCATGAATTATATATTAAGACTCTCGATCGGAAAACTACATACATATATATATATATATATATATATTATATATATATATATATATATATATTGTGAATTTTTCATTCAAGTACCCATCTATTCTTATCTAAATTAAAACTACATGCGAAACCGTATTATTTAAAAAAAAACTTTTATTTCTCTTGCATCGTAGGAAGAAAAATTTCAAAAACAATATTTAAATAACAATAAATTTTTAAACATATAGAGATAATCTGTAAAACCAATTTCTAAGAATTGTTCTTTTTCTTTGAATTTTTGAACTAATATTCTACCTTTTTTCTCAAAAAATATTCATTTTTACAATTATTTTTCTTAACGATTCTGAGATAATGAAGTATATCTCTATTATAGAGGTTATTAGGTTTGATCGAGAAAATTTTTGTTTAGCTTTTTTACTTTTTTAATTACTTATTTTTCATTTGAAAATATACCATGAAAAAACATGTACTATTACCAGATAATTTTGAAATTTAAAGTCTTAGGTAATTAAATTAATTTTCTCCAATTTATGAATGTAAACCGATTATATAAATAAATGTAAAATAGAAATTTGCATATTGACCAGTCAGTCAAGCAGTTTTACGACTGCAAAAGAAGTTATATTGATTGCAAGTGTATGAAATAAAATCTTGCATTAAATATCAAGATAGATAGGCATGTTATAATTTAATTTTTTAAGTAATTTCAAAAATATGCAAAGAAATGTATACACCTATTCTCGCTTCGCACTGAAGATAAATTTCATAAAAATCCGTGTAACTGGAAAAATTCACTCCTTTATCTTAAAAACAACGATGCTCTTTATTTTGTTATTTTAAACAAACTAACTAGTTTATATACACAAAATATTAAGTTTTGATTATACAACGGAGAGCTTCTATCTTAGGGAGTGTCGATATTTTAAAGATTTTTGAACCCCCACTCCTCTTGGTGATACGTGGTAATATTCAAAATTGATCCCCCTCTTCCACCAAACATTACGTTTAATTTTTTAATTTTAATTTTTAATAATTGTATTTTTTTTTTAAAGAACTCAAAAGGTAAAAAATAAAAACACGTAATATCTTATTATACCCCTCCCTCTTTTAAGTGATATTTAGTGATTTTTGGTCAAACTCCCCCTTTCCCTAAAAATCTCATGTGATTAAAAGAGTAACTCCCCCTTCTTATCAACATATTTCCATCATAGACATAGACTACTAACAATAAGAATTTATAATGATAGATTTACACCACAATCCCATAGATCCAACTAAAATTTTTTACTTTGGGAACCATAGTTTTCCATAACATTATCCCGTATTAATCTTAATTCAAATACCTATCTGTTAACCTTATTAGCTTATCTCTGTGTCGGTAACTGTCTAATAAAGGTTGAAACAATTCTAACACGGAATTCGTCTCTGCGATTGTTCAATCGTACCGCTTTTGATATCTGTATTCCGACGTTTAGTGAATTATCTAAGTATGTTATCTAATTGTTTTTATGTAAATGAGTAAATATTTATAATCAGATCACCGTTTATGGATTTACTTAGCGCCGTCTCAGAAGTGGCTTTTATTGCCGTCTGACGTGTTTCATAATGATTTAGTTCACATAGAAGATTGTCTAATACCAGAAGCTCTGTTTTGGTTTTATAGCTTTTAATTTTTTATTAAACATTTTTATATAAAATTGAGCATTATATTTTTGTTGGTTTTGGTATAATTTGTTCACTAAATGTTTTGAACATAATACTTAATGGAAAAAAGTTTTATAACGTTATCCTGATTTCTAAGTCCTTTGACCATATCCACTGTGATTCGCTATACGTATTATAAACAAGAATTTTTAACATTTTATTAATTAGTTTCATGATGATTTAGTTCTCATAGAAGATTGTCCAATACCAGAAGCTCTGTTTTGGTTTCATATCTTTTAATTTTTTTCATTAAACATTTTTAGTTTATATGAAATCGAGCATTATATTTCTGTTGGTTTTGGTATAATTTGTTCACTAAATTTTTTGGACATATGACTTAATGGAAAAAAAGTTTGATAATGTTATCCTGATCTCCAAGTCCCCAAGAACTTTTAACATTTTTTTATTTATTATCAACGTCGATATTTTATTTATTATCAACGTCGATATATGTATGGAATCATTGGATTATAGTATTGCAAAGTATAACTAATGGTGCGTGGTATCGTGCCTTAGGGCAAATTGCTGAAACTTTAGAAACCCGTACCAAAAATTATTTTTTTTAAAAAATATTCAATTTTCTTTAGAAAAAAACTCACAATCAGAAAAAAATCGATTTTTGAAATTTTTTAAATTTTTGAAAAAAAATTACCTTTTTGAAAAACTTGTTTTTTTTATAATTTGAAATATTTGATCATTTGTTTGTGTCATTTGTCGAACAAATGTCATTTATTTTCACTTTTTTTATTGCATCTCCGAAACCGTTAGATCCGCCTTTCCAAAAATTTTATCAATTGTTTATTTAGTCAATACTAATAAAATGTTTTTTGAATCAATATAAATCGGACGCTTTGTTCTCTCGAAAAATCAATTACCATTATTAGCACTTTTTGTCCCGTATCTTTGACACACACACATTCATCTATTTTTTCTAAGATATGCCAAAATGTTCAGAAGACCCTAAAATGTTTTACACTTTTTTGCGATTACTATAATTTACCCCATGGAAAGTCAAAAAAATCTTTTAGTTTTTGCTCATTTATTTTTTGGAAAATACTTCAATGGCGAATTAGAAAAATGGGTTTAGTGGCCAAGCTTCCAGTTTTGCTTTTAATACAATGAGCAACTCTTTTAAATATTTTATGATATTATGCTTTTCTGCAAGGCGCAGATTTTAAAATATGAATTTGTATTGAATTTTCAAATATTATTAGTAGTATTTAAAGAATTAATTAAAAAAAATCTTTTGTTGAAATAATTTAACTTTTTGCATTGACTACCAACAAGGGATAATATGATTTTTAAAAGTTTTTTCTTGTATTCATCAGTTTAGTGGAAAATAATAGAGGCACAGATCATACACATTAGGAAGTATAAATAGGGGTTTTATGAACATTGTTATTTAATAAGGATGCACATCATTTTTGTCATGCAATTTGCAAATCTAATGCATACTTTATACAGTTTTATAAGAATTTTGCTACTTACAATGTTTTTTCGCAAACTGTGCTACCATTTAAAATGAGTTTGATGATACTATAGTTATCAAATAGATCTACTATAATTGTCATGCAATTAGCGAGAAAACCAATGATATGCTTCATGGGAGTCAATTTATTTTTTACTTTTATCATACATGTTATGAAAATACTGATTTTTTATGAAAAAAAATCTGGAATGAAAATCTGCACCCAGTTTGTTTTACTGCTTATTGAACTATGATAACAATTATCTTTAACCGTATTTGATGTGATTAAAGTGTGTAAGCAGTGTCGGAGAAGCAATAAAAATCTTGAAATACAAATTGACGTAACCATTTTACTTTTATGACTCGACCTAATGAGCGTGAGTAACAATGGCGAGATCTGACGCGGCTTTCGGTTCTTTCTGGAGTCAAGCAAACATCGCTTCCTGTTTTTATGGCTCTCCAGATCATACGCGGCGTTATTATAGTAGGAGAGCCAGCGACTCTACGATAGAAGAATTATAGGATGCAATGTTATCAAGGGCATACAAAATCATTTGAATTATTTACTAGTGTGCATGACATCGTGCCTTAAGGCAAATTGCTGGAACTTCCTGTACCAAAAACTAAATTATTAAAAAAAAACTTTACAAAACTTTGGAAAAATTAGATTTTTGAGAAAATTTGATTTTTTATATATTTTGAGAAATCGATGGTTTTTTGAATAATTCAAATCGGTTAATTCGTGAAATCCGTTAGTGATATATAAAAATTTTCATTTTTGCTTTTTTGCGATTACTATAACTTACCCCACGGGAAGTTAATTATGAATATTTGCTTGTATAAATAAAACTTATATTGTACATATAATTTTATCTTTGTTGCATATATTATTTATATTTCAATTGAATAATTTTCTCGCAATATAATAATTCATAACTGTTATTATGAAAATTTCTCAGCTAGAAAGTCGTTAAGACGAATACTTTGTAGCTATTGGATTATTAGCTCCACCACTTTGCACTATTGTCACTGCAATGGTTTTTCTAACTTTATAAAGTTATAATGAACAATATCATCACAATTATTAACCAAAAATTTTAAGTTCAATGACATAAGTTCATATAAGAATTTTAGCGGAAAAAAACTATTGAAAAATCAAGAGGACAGCCTCGTAGGTAACTGGTTAGTGCGACAAATTTTCGAGTACCTTGATGTCCAGCAGTATTGAAATCGGTTTTTACTTTGAAATATAGATAGCAATATGTTTCCAAATTAAAATAACCCTTATCCAGCAGTTGCATCTATATAAATTCATCACTATTACACAAATTGTAATAATAAAAATTTCACATAGGGGCAACATTGATAACTGTTTGGTTGTCAACTATAAAAAACCGACGTAGTTATTAATTTATAACAACAGCTCATAGAACCCTTAAGTTCTGATTGCGACCCATCAACAATAATACACAAAAAAATTCTAGAAAAATCATAAAATTTTATATGTATGCAAATGCTTTTCATATCAATATGATCCAAATGATATAATTGCAAAAATAATAAAGTTACTTAACACGTTTGGGGACGTAAATGCTATAGCATTCTTTTGCATTGTGATGCATAATGGTATGAATGCTATAGCAATCAAATTTTAAAAACAATTATTTTGAACTTAATATTATTTAAATTTACGTTTTTGCAATTATTATACCTGTTAAGGTAATGACTAACTGATTCTTTTGGTATTTTGTTATTATCTTATATTTTTTCGTAGTCACTAATTAGCTTAGACAAGCAAATTGCGTAAAATAGAGGCGTAATACTTGATGTGGATGCTATATCATTCATCGTATATAACGATTAAAATATTATAATCTGTTTCTTCATTATATTTATTTGATCATCTATCTACATGGGATAATGATAAATCAATTGAGCAAGATATACGTGTATAATGGAGTAAAACTAAGAACTGCATGCATTGATGTATTTATTCACATTGTTTAGATATAGATTGTCAAATAAAAGAGAGGAAAAGAAAAGAAAGCTGTACTTATAATCAAATCTAAAACAAGTCATTAGAATTTTTTTTTTTAATCTTCTGAGGTATTTTGCTGTAGCAGCTTTCTTCCAGGGATATTTGGGTGGGCGGTGAGCTTGTTTTGGTACTTATGACTATGTCTGGGAATTTCTTCCTATAAAATATTATAATCTGATCGAAATAAATTGTCAATTTTTGTATCTTGCTGAAACTTTCACTGTCCGCGAGCGTATTAAAACAAAATGAAGAATAAACTTGATTGTTGTTACTATGAAGGAAGGGAGGAAGAAAATTAAGGGATCAAAATTGTAAACCTGCACGTTAACTTACCGAATTATCAAACAACAACTTTATTAGCTTTGTACGAAACAAAAATTCAAAACATATAATCATTTTGCATTCTTAACGAAAAATAGAAGGCTATTTTTTTTATTAAAATTTACCCCAAAACGAAACAACATATAAAAATTGCCCATGGTTAATCGAATGGTTCCCCGGCCCGCCGTCTATTATCCGTTCGCTCTAATCAGAGCTTCTTTTTAACTTTACAGCTATAAATCAAGGAACTATAGCGTGACAATAGTGTTAACACAAATGAGACTCATAAGACGGCAATAAAAACCGAAACGAGCAAAGACGAGGCGCTAAACAAATTCATAAAACAACGAGCCGCCAAGTGATGATAAATATTTATTCAATCTGCAAGAAAACAATGGCCGAGAGATTTTTACTGCTGACAGATTTGGATTGTGCTCACTTGCTGTACAGATAAAATAATTTAGTTTTAACTAATATTTGCTTAAAGCTCTGGCGCGTGTTTCGTAAACGACAATGATAATAATTTTAATTTTAATATAAACCAATAAAGACATTTTTGCGCAGCAATAAGGGTGTATAATTGACTTTCTCTACCAAATAAGGATTTTTTGCCACACTAACATGATATCTGTATAAATATATCAGAACAATAAGTATTAAAATTTGCAATTGTTTTAAAATTCCATCAGGCATTGTAAGTTTGTTTTTAATAGATAAAAATAACAAATTTGCTGTACTCGATCAAACGTTTTAAAACATTTATGAACGAACACAAAATAAATAGTTTATCGAATGCACGTTGTCGCAAAACTGGAAATCCATATTTTTTAAACACATAAATCAATTGAAGAAATGTGTCCAATACACCTCTCTCGATACGTTGTAATAAACACTTGATAGAGAGTGCTTCTATAAATCTAAGAAAACAAGTTTGCTTTTAATTAATTTATATTTTTATAAGCAAATACATTCAAATAATCTAAAACTTGATGAGCAAGTTTAATAATTAAATTAAAAGTGTTAAATATTTAAACTATTTGAAAAAAATGCATAAAAATAATATTATTAAAGCACTATTATACATGTTTTGATTTTTTTTGAAAATACTTGGATTTAAAAAAATCAGGTAAAAAATAAATTCACGTGATATCTTACTACAACCCCTTGCTCACCCAACGTGATATTTCGTGATTTTTTCGTCAACTTATCACTATTATGATAACTATACATTGTAATTGTAATGAATAACAAAATCATATATTTTTTTAACGTTTTAAAAACATTTTTATTATCTAAAGCAGTTCACGAATTTTGAATGTCAAAGAATATAGTTTTTAAATCGCCAAATATTTATGCGGTTTTTTGAAAGGATGGGCAAGGTAACCGCAACAATAGGGTTACATTATAGCCTCATCAGACTGGGAACACCAAAGATAAGACCCCACCATATGCCGCACCCCTTGCAAAGTCAAACCGACCTTCTGGGAAGTAGAGTTAAAGAATTCATGAATTAGTTGTAGAGAAAATTATTTGGATTCATTCATTTAATCGATTCATTTTGTTACTATTAGTCATAATAATATAGTTATAATTACGAAATAAATAACAAAAATAATGTAAAAAGCTGCGAAATCTACAAATTAATCATACAAAATGCAATTAAATTAATCAACAAAATATAAATATAAAACCAAACAAATTATATTTTTATATTTTTGCAATACCGATCTTTATTAAAAAGGATTTATGACTAATTTATATTAATTTTAGCATGACTTTTAAAATGGTTAATAGTCTAACGAATTATCTAATTTTCAAGTTTTTTTCAATATTTAAATCATTTACATTATTTGCTATTGATAATGATCAGATATAAAGTGAAAAGCAGTTTTAAACATACTTTTGATATTTATTTTTTTATAGTTATAATATGAGAATTGGTCAACTATTAGATTTTTAACTTCCCGTAGGGTAAGTTATTGTAATGGGCCGAAAATCGGAATTGAAAATTTTTACATTTCTCGACGTTTTGAAGGTTTCTGAACATTTTGGCATACTTCAGAAAAAATGGATGTGTGTGTGTGTGTGTGTGTGTGTGTGTGTGTGTGTGTGTGTGTGTGTGTATGTATGTATGGATACAAATTTCCAGTCACGTTTCAGGGCGCACGGATCAACCGATTTGAATGGTTCAAAAAACATTCGATTCCTATTGATTGGGAAAAGAGCTGATTAGTTTTTGGAAAAGGCAGGTCCAGCCGTTTCGGAGATACGGAGCAAAGAGTGCAGAAAATAGAAATCGAATTTTTGAGCGAACGGAGTATCCGATTTGAATGATCTAAAAAACATTCAATTAGTAATGATTGGGAGAAGTGTTTATTAGTTTTTGGCAAAGCCAGGCCCAGCCATTTCGAAGATACGGAGCTAAATATGTAAAAAATGGCAGTTTTTTAGAGAACTAAGCGTCCGATTTGAATGATTCAAAGAACTTTCTGCTTGTCTTAACAAAATAATTGATTTTGAAAAAAAAAATTTTGTTCCAATTTTTTTTTTTTTTTTTTTTTTTTTTTTTTTTTTTTTTTTTAGTATTTTGTATATCGAAAATATTTCAGATTTTATTTTTAATTCTGACTATAGTTCTAATATACTTTAGAAATAATTTCAACTCTGCAATTCGGTTTATATAATTCTTATAAATATTACACAATGTTACAATATTTATAATAATCTATTTGAAAACATTCAGTAATCCTCGAACATTTCGTTACGGTGCGGGAAGTTCCAGCAATTTGCCTTAAGGCACGATGCCATAATTGCCTCAAGACAGAATTCCACTTACAGCTAGTTTCAGTTTATTTCAATATTGTTATGTCTGAATATTAACGTTTTATTATTTGTCATTTGACCTTTTCCAATCTTGGTGTATCTATAACAAATTACATCTAAATATATCAAAGTGCAAGATTCTTAGTTTTACACATAAGCGCGTTCCAATACTTTTTGATTATAAAATTTCTAACACCAGCATTGATAGATGTAATAAAATTTCCGATTTAGGTGTTCTATTTGATTCTGGTTTGTTTTTCACAGATCATGTAACTAATATTTGTAATAGAGCACATCAATCTTTAGGTTTGATACTAAGAAACTGTAAACAATTTAAGTCTACCAATGCACTTCTTTGCATGTACTATTCTATTGTACGTTCAAAATTAGAATACGGTTCGATTATTTGGTATCCTCATCATATCAACAACTCTGATGCGATAGAGAAGGTTCAGCGAAAATTTCTGAAATACCTTTATTATAAAACATATAAAATTTACCCTGAACGTGGCTTTGACCACAACACTTTACTAAAAGAATTTGGTATTCCTTCCCTTGCCTCACGTCGATTTATCTGTACAATTTTGTTCTTATTTAAGCTTTGCAATAATTCTATAGACTGTCCTCTTATTCTCAATCAACTATCCTTTAATGTTCCAAGGCTATCTTCGCGTTCACAATTATTTTTCAATTATCCTACCCCTAAATCTAATTCTCTCTTAAATTCGCCAATTTTACTACTGTCCTCTAACTTTAACTTAATTAATAATGAAATAGACATTCACAACACTTCACCTATTCAAATAATCTCCATCTGCACAAGTTAATCTTTTTATTTTCTTTCAAATTCTCATTATTTTCTGTTTATGAATATTATTGTTACATTCTGCATTATATGAAATTTTATCTTAGCATTTTATGTTACTAACTATATATTGTAATTTTGTATATATTTTAATTGTTATTCATTATATCAAATAATTGTATTTTTGAGTCCTCTTGGAGAAATCTGTGGGCTATATATTTAAATAAATAAATAAATAAATAAATAAATAAATAAATTATCATCTACGAAACCTTTTCAGCCCTTTTCAGAAACAGGTCCAAATGTTATCTAATATTTTTTCTTCAATTGAATATAAGTAAAAAGTTGACATTATAATTTGAATTGATTACGAATAAAAAAAACAATTATATCAATGTAAAAATATTATTTTGATAGCTTCCCGAAGCGTAAGTCGTCATCTAACATTCTTGAAAATCAAGTGAAAACACCCAAATATCTTTGGTAAATGTTTGCAATAAGGATAAAATATTATAAGATATGAATATAATGGATAATGTTCTAATCGAGATAAAATAGTTTTTGTTACAAAAATATTTATACTCGAATAAAAGTGTTACTTTCCATATTTTCGATTTTTTCATAATTTTTGTTTGCATTTGAAAAAATGCTGATTTAAGACAATATAGTGTTTCTTTCTCTATCTTACATAATTTGTACCCCATCTCCAGTGAAAAGTTTCATTCAGAGTTTGTTCATTTCTGTGCATTCTCCAGCAAAACCACTCAGTTCCAATAATTTCTCATGAGAAATTATGAGCAAACACGGGAATTTAAATCATCTACATAATAAATTTTTTAATCATAAATCTCACTAATGTATCTAATATTTCGTTTATGAGGCCGATTATATAATAAATGACTAAAAACTAATAAATGGACTGGATTTCAAAACCATGTTCGGAAACAAATAATTAATGGCCGATAATTGAAGGGAATCGAACATTTTTATTTCGCATATATTATTTATTATATAGATAGATAGATAGATCAAGTTATGTGAGGCGTGTTGAAAGATCACTCTCACTCTGCGTGCTATTAGATATTATTATGCAATTTATGATTACAACCTTCATACAAGTGGACAGCGCGAATATTTCATTCGTCATGATTTATGTAATTATTTTATTAGATCAAGAATGATAACTCTATACTAGAAATGTTACTTTTGTAATCAAACACTTTTTAATTGCTAAAGCATAAAATATATAGCAGGGATGTCCATACTTAAAGGCGGAAGGGCTGCGTTGCCACGTTTGCATAGGAATCATGTAATTAGAAATTTTTGCAGTTTAAGTATTAGTACGTTGATTTAAGTTATTACCACCTGCGTAAATGTTTAAATTAGATTTTTTTTTTAAATTTATGAACATTAATTTGAATTTCGAATTAAACTACTATTTGTTTGGACCAGGTTCTCAGTTTGTTAATGTTTTTGAAGTAAACTATTCATTTTTTAATTTATATGATAATACACATAATGTTTTATTACAGAATTTAATCTAACGTGTTTGTTCACTATTATATTGAAAAAAATAAAAGCATAATAAAAATCTATTGGGGTAGAGAGTAAAAAGTATATATATCTACTCACCCTTCCATGACTTTTCTTCACACACATATAAATACACATGCATATACAGAATATTTAGTAAGGGGTGTATACATTGCTTGACGCATTATTTTTACAAATTCATATTTGTCGTTGATAAAATATTCATAAAATGAAATCATATAAAAATGTTAGGAAAACAGACCGTTTGGTGTAAAAAATCAAACGGTTTTAGGAATGTACATGCAGAAAGGGTCTTACCCAAAAAGAGGTGCTTTGTTTCATATCAATAAATGCTTTTATACATAGTTTCTTCAAAATTGCTTTCATCAAAATTTTAGATAAGTTCAATATTCGATAGAAAAAATTAATTAAACTTTTAATAGCTCAAGATACATTATAATTGAAAGTTTCCAATTATATAGTAGGAACTGCAGATCAAATGTTGATTGTATCTGATTTTCTTATATAAAATTTTATACAAATGCACTAATGGAAAACAATTCCTAAAGATTTTTATCCCAAATGATTGAAAATCTGTCAAATAATCAATCTAAATATTTTTTTAAATAAAATGGGATAATTTTTTAAGTATTTATATTTATTTAGAAAATTTAGCCAAAATTTACATATTAAAGGTTTTTCATTTTTAAATCAAATATACAAAGCAAAAGAATAATAACTGAAACGCGCAAAAATGGACATTTTTACTTGCTTTTATAATTTCATAATTTATACGAAAATGTGTGGTATAATACCAAATAAAAATTTTCAACTGGTATTATATATTTGTTTCAAAATTAATTAATAAAGTGATAAATATATTTGTACAAATTATAAAATGGCCAAACTATTTCAATAATTAAATATGGTCAATGAAAGGAAAATTATTTTGAAAGTATAGCAGAACTTGGAATTTTTTGTTGT
>NW_020539725.1:44018269-44111623 GCF_003426905.1 Ctenocephalides felis | reverse complement strand
GGAACTAATATCAGTGTTTTCGAATATTACATAGATTTGAATTGTCGTTTAAAAATTGACTAAATTTATTTAATCTGTTTAAAATTTACATGCAATCATGTACGAATCTACTACCAATTATTACTACACTATTACCATAAGCTCTACATTTTTATGAGAATAATAATAAACTACTTGGTCAATATTTAAAAATTGGAGACTGCATTTGTTATTCTTTAAATTACCATCTTCCTTAATGTTGTTCGTCCAATTCCATTAAAAAAATTAGTAATTGCGTAAAAAATGTTAAATATTGAACGGTATATATAGTTCAGTGTAATTCTGGAAAAAATATTCTTTCAGCTGACCAATTCATTTAAACCCATAAAAAAATCCATTCAAGTAGGTACTCCTGAAAGCCCAACTATTTTTTCCAGACATGAACACCGTTCTTTTATTACTTATATTTGTTGACCTTGCCAAATCGAAACCGTTATAACTAATTGGGTTTTACGACTTTTTAAGTTTTTTTATGCCTATACTAAACTAGAATGACACCATAAATTACTAATACTATGTCACGAAAAATACGATCAGTACCTAACTTTACAGCACGAATACATTGTAAAATATTTCTCACCTGTTCAAAGTGGTCATAAAATAGTCATTTGACTTTTATAGATCTTTCATAATGGTTTATTATATCTCACTTTTGATATTATTGTATTTACGAAAACATTTAAAAACAGATAAATAAGCATGGATTTACGACTCATTTTTATTCGCCAATAGAAAACATGTAAAAAATGAGCTTGTCATAGTGATTTATCAAATTTTAATCATTATCTGGACAAATCTTAAGTTTATTCTAAGATTGCTTTTTTTATTGCGTCTTATCGTAAATATTCAGTTATATGCAAATTTTCTAAAAATTAGTAACCATATGCATCAATCTAATGAAATTGATTCTATTGCATATTTATTTCTTTTTGTTTAAAATTTTGATAGGGAACTTGGTAACTATCTATTTGTAATTGTCGTGGGAACTTTCTTTTGTTTTTTTTAATATAATATTATTTTAAATCGATTGGTATATGATAGCAAAAATTTCACTCTGAATTTCCTATTTTTTATACATATTGTTTGTGATAATATAAAAAGTTCCAGACGACTCAAAAAATTCGATTTTTGATTTCCTGACTAAACCTATAACTTTCTCCAGCGGGAAGTTAATTAATGCATTGTATCTATTACAAAAAATTCTCATTAATTCATTAACGAGTCATAATTTTTCGTATGCATTTTGAAACTTTCCATTTATTTTAAAAGTTTATATTCATATGAAAAGTTTGTAAAATAAGGTAAAATAATATACTGCGAAAACACGAACCAGAGCAGTTTTCTGTCTAAGCAACGTTTTCATTACCATCTTTCCTCTCGCCTAGTAAAAAAAGTTTTAGAAAATATTTTCGTGGAATAAATTTGTTGTCGAATTAACATAAAAACACCGGGAGCATTCTCAATGTTGCCAAACGGCATATAGCGTGCTCCAGGTCAGGGGTGGGTAACAGTTTGATCGAATTAAGTTCATATTGCCAACTGCTGATTAGAGTAGAAATTCTAAATCACTGTGTAAGTTACTGCAAATAGTATCTAAATTACATTTAGGTTATTACATTACATTATATTTAACGTTTTTCAATTAAATATTTACAGTAGCCATAATATTATTTAGGGTTGGAAAAACTTCTGATAAGTGATGGTTTTTCACTGTGATATTAAAATATTTTTGTGTCGATTTTTGTCGTTTATGAATTGATTATAAAAGCGGAAAGAATGTAGCAAAAATACGCCGTTTTAAAATATTTGCTCAAAAATATATATGCCAAACAGTGTTTGAGCTGTGATTTTTTCCCCAAATTTTGTCAATAAAGTTGCAGTAATATGTGTTTGTTACTATGTTAGTTGTGTGTTGTGTACCCCTGCGCTAGAGTAGCCCCATCCAGCTTCAGCAAGTTTTGAGAGCGGCAGATTGATCGTCTTCGTAGTCGGCTTTGAATTCAGTATAATGTATTCAAATTATATTTCAATGGCATATTCAGTGTTGATTGCATAATAACACGAACAAATTAACTCTCGCCAAACAAAACGTTAATATTTTAATTTTTATTATTTTATACCAAACATTTGTATTTTAATTAATTAAATGAATGATTTGCCATTTTATAACAAAATTATAATATTAAGGCTATGTACTTTACATTATTGTATCATATTTAGGAGAGCATAAATTTTATATGAGAATATTGTAATTACAATCCGCAAATTATTATAAGCTGAACATTGTATCTGAGTTTCTCAACAGATATATACTAGAAAACTCAATCGCATCGAAAAATTTAATCGATATCGCTACCACCAAGCCCGATCTGTAATTTATGTTACAAAAATTATACGAAAATTGTTTGAAGAAATTCATATTTATTTGTAGTTTTAAATTTTTAGTTTTACGGCTATGAGTCAAATATGTAATTCTATTTTGTTTTGATTAATAATAATCATAAATTAATTATATATTCTTATAAAATGATATATTAATTGATATATTAACCAACGGTATATTATTTGGTATATTTTTTTATATTTGTATGAAAAGTCCCCGCTGAGGGACCTATTCAAATCGGACGCTCCGTTATCTTAAAAACTGATTTACCGTTTTGACACTTTTTGCCCCATATTTTCGGAACGGTTAGACCTGCCTTTGCCAAAAACTAATCAGCACATCTCCTTATCAATACAAATCGAATATTTTTTTAATTATTCAAATCGCTTCATCCGTGTTCCCGAAATCGTCGACGAAAATTTGTATCCGCACACACACATACATCCATTTTTTCTAAAGTATGCCAAAATGTTCAGAAGGTTTTGAAACGTAAAGATATATAAAAAAATTTATTTTCGATTTTTTTGCGATTACTATAACTTACCCTACGGGAAATTAAATACAGAAAATTCTATTTTCTACACTTTTAGTAATATAGTTCGCAAGCTTTACTTTATAAGATCATATGTGTTAATTTTATGTAGTACATTATCGTACTACATTTTATGAAACTTGAATCTATGATATTTATATTCAATAATGCAATAGAAACTCTGACGTTGAAGCATTACTGAACTTTTAGTTAGTGAATGAATTTATATATTGTCCATTTTGTGAGCAATTTTGTAAGCAAGCAGAAAGAAAATATTCATATTCCTATTCAATAATTTTTCATATCAATCTCATTACCCCCATTCGCATCACGGAATAAAGAAATTATCGATCGTAATTCGGTCGAGAGAGTGAGCGTTGTATGCGAACGAATGACGAGAGATGGTTCACCGAAGACAAGAGAGCGCCCCCAGTTCGCTTGGCGTGCTATGATCGGGGACCGTGGTATCGGGGTATCCTCTATCCTCCGTCGTCCCTCGTCCCTCCGACCCGCGCGCCATGCTTTGACCGGATCGCTTTAACCTAGCTACATCTCGGAGTGGATTCACGTCGCGTCAGTCAGGGGTTCGTTTGACGTAGACTCCACCCAGGATTTATGTGACGCCATAGCACACAGATCGTCGTCAGTCAACAGGACCGTATTGTTCGCCGAGATGACAGCACCATTGTCTTCGCACGGGATACATTAAAACACATTCATGCAGGAATTGCATTGCGCGCGTGATTAATCAGACGATCGTATATCATGAGCCGGCTTCGGGTTATGGTCGTCGACATGTGTTCATGCCATCGCAGTGATGTGTGCATCATTCGTCGATGATTTGGATTTATATTATGTGTTTGTTTCGTGTAATTTATTTTAATAATAAGTCTGAGCTAAAATAATTGGACATGTGCGAAACGACGCGTGCTTCAGGGGTTTTTTGTAATAATGGGCTTAGAAAATCATGACGTAAAGCAGCAGTACTTGAAGAAGGTTAAATAAAAAGGATAGAATTGTTTTTCCAATTTTATAGATAATGATGTCTAAATTTGTGTTTCAAATATCTGGTAATTTTACTGAATTTCTATTATTTTAAAACTATCAAGTATTTCACTACTTTACAATCCTGATTGATACAAATGCGCAAAATTTTGATGAACTTGCCAACACACTGAAATTACATATTCATAGTTTAACAAATAGTCTTAGCTCTAAAAA
The DNA here is from genome assembly GCF_003426905.1 of Ctenocephalides felis. NCBI lineage: Eukaryota > Metazoa > Arthropoda > Insecta > Siphonaptera > Pulicidae > Ctenocephalides > Ctenocephalides felis. The sequence goes on along the minus strand of NW_020539725.1, from coordinate 44,107,448 downwards.
ACTTAAGGCAATTGTGTCATTATTTTTGACTTCACTCCTAAAAATGTTACTCACGATTCATCATATCTAAAATGAACAAAATTAATAAAAATTAACCACTATAATTAAAAAATGGTCACAGTTTTACCAAAGCTTTAGGTTGCACTTAAAAGTTCAAAATTTTCAAGCTACATAAAACATTTTTATTACTATTACTAACTTCTCGTCATAGTTTAACAAATAGTCTTAGCTCTAAAAAACTTAAGGCAATTGTGTCATTATTTTTGACTTCACTCCTAAAAATGTTACTCACGATTCATCATATCTAAAATGAACAAAATTAATAAAAATTAACCACTATAATTAAAAAATGGTCACAGTTTTACCAAAGCTTTAGGTTGCACTTAAAAGCTCAAAATTTTGAAGCTACATGAAACTTCTGAAACTTCTGAAATTTTTATTAGTATTATTATTATATACATTCTAATTTATCTCTATGCTTAATACTGGATAAAATATTTTTTGGGTAAATTCCCGTTCGCCTTCGCCAAAGATAATTCTTTTTCAATGATTTTCATCTATTAATTAACACGAGTTTTATTTAAATTTTTCTAAACATTTTTGATCATTTAAGTTTACCGCTTAGTAATCAGTTTATTGTCTGTTATAGATATTTCAAACAAAAATATAAAATATAACTCAAAATTTTCGAATTTTGTACGAAATAAATATCTTACTTCGCTGGATAATAAAATTCCATTGTATGATTCGATAAGTTATGATTGAACTTTGCAATATTTTCTTTCTCGTGTTTATTTATTTTCGCTTCGCAACGCAAGTCAGGGCGATCGTGGTCATAAATCTCGACATTATTTTTATGCTCGCTTCGATTAATATTACACTGATCTTATATCATATAAACTTTAATTTACAATATAGGGCCTACTACCTTAAAACTGTAACCATTGGTTTGTCATAAATGTTTTTCATTGTGGTTTTTGTAACCCATGTAACTGAAGATCGGAAGCATGGTAGGGTCGGATTGATTTCTCTTCCTAGAAGTGAGTAGTCAATCTATTAATTATCGTGCTCTGTTTCGATGTACATATATTTCTGACTCCTTGGCGATGATTTTAAATTTATATTTTTAACTTTATTAACTATTAATAAAAAATTTTGAAAATTTTGAAAATTTTTCCATGCTTACAAAATACAAAACTTTTATTGAATTGTGCACTATCTAAAGACAATATTAAGAGCTGAAACTTTCAGAGAATTGTTTTTTTATCAATTTGGAACCATTGATCAAGGAAATTCGAAAATGTCCATATTAAGGACCACCTTAATGTAAATGCTAATTATGATTTTATCTATGGAATTTGACGTAAGTGAAAACAATGCGACCCTGACATACTTTCTGTCTCTCTTCGTTTGGGCACGAAAAGCATTTATTTGCAAAAACCTTTTGCATTTTAAATGCAATAATCCTAAGTTATAATATTAAATTCTATATGGAGGGCGTTGTATTAAACGAAGCAAGTATAGAAATATTGTCGAAAACTCTAACCCTTTGCTTCCGGTGCATTCTACTTTCCCCAAAAAATTGTACCGTATAGTACACAAGCATTTAATAAGATATAATACTGTACGTATACCCGAACAAGATGGCCTCTCCATATTTTTGCTGTTCCTTTCCCCGTGTTTTATTCGAACCCGATAAGACGATAGAATCGTCTAACGTAACGGATGAACGAGTGAAGCTCGCAACGGCGCAGCGGATGGCCATTGGCGCTTTACGCCGATCTAACGGCGGAATCGAGGGGGTCGCCGGTCGACGATCGCCGGGGTGACATCAGGGAAAGATGCAGCCCGATTCTATTCAAGGGTGAAAGAAATATGGCGATGTTCACACTACGACGTTCGTTCCATGTGACAGCTCTCAAGTCGCGCGGTGTATCTGAGAAGAGCTGCCAGCGCGGGATAAGCGATCGAGATCTTGCAGCGTTCCACCAGCGCGAGATATTGCCCGTCGAGGAGACTACGACGCGACATTAGTTCGGGATAACGAACGGCGGGGGATACAAGATACAGGAATCGCATTTAACGACGTTTTCGAATCTATCGGCTATAGGTGAAAAGATCAATCTGTAAAATATTATCACAAACATGGACATTATCTTTAAAGTAAAGTAAAAAAAATACAAACTAAGCTTATTGTTTTACCCATTGTAACACACGTATATTTTCTTTGCATTTTTTCATATATGTATTATTTGATCTCTTCACTTCTTATTTATTGGTGAAAATGACTGAATGAATGTATATTTTCTAGAAATAGCTAATTTGTAATTTTTCAATAGGCTCATGACAAAGCTACAAGCAAATGATTTCTTCAGTTTATACTGTATTTGTTCTACAACTCATATTACTTATTTAACCCTTTCGCTACAGTTGTCGTCCCTGGACGACATCTAAATGACGCGCTGTGTGTACGAAAGTCGTCCCTGGCTGACATGTTGTGTTTCTCTTTGCTTCCAGATTCATCACTATGAGTTAAATTATTGAGAATTCTAGTATTTTATTGTAATTTATAGTTTATTATAAGCGTGATTTATAATTTTTTAACATATTTTTATTGATCTATCGTTGTGGATGTGTCTTCTGTACTGCAACTGAGTGGCACGCTGTTTCCGTACAGCAGCAACACTTCTTCGTAAAGCACTCCCGTAGCGAAAAGTGTAAAAAACTTTTTTTTATCATAATATATTTAGTTTGGTTTAAGCTTTAGAGTAAAATTAAGTTGAAAATGCACCTTATTTTGAATTCGAGTTTTCTAGTAACTGCGATATACACTTTTACTACTACGACTTCTACGACTTACTAAACCACCAAATTCGTAATCTTTTTTCTCAAATATTTTGCTTTATTTATATTTCCTAAAACTAACTTGATATTACAAAACAAAGTTTACAACAAAACGTTTAGTTAGGAAGTCGTGTAATAAACACGTAATAAAAAAGTAATAAAAAAATTACCAACTACGTTTATTGTTTTGCTCATTTTAACACACATATATTTTCTTTACATTTTTTCATATATTTTCTTATCACTTAACTTCTATTTTATTTGTGAAAATAACTGAATGAATGAATTTTTTATTTCTAGAAATAGCTATTTTGTAACTTTTCAATAAGCTCATGACAAAGCTACAAGCAAATGATTTAATCAGTTTATACTATGTTTGTTCTATAACCCATATTACTAATTTAACCCTTTTGCTACAGATGTCGTCCCTGTACGACATTCACATGAGGTGCTGTGTACGGATGTCGTCCCTGGACGACAAGTTCAATTGAGTTTTATAGTCTTTTATTGTAATTTCTAGTTCGTAAGGAGCGTAATTTTAAATTCTTTAATATAGTTTTATTGATAATCATCATTAGCTCCCGTACAGCAGCGACACACCTTCACATATTTAGTAAAATTATTAATGAAATATATCGCAGAGTGTTCAATAGCACGAGTTTTCTAGTAACTGCGACATACACTTCTACTACTACGACTTCTACGATTTACTAAAACAGTATTTACCACCAAATTTGTAAGCCTCAAACAATTTTTTTTTCTCAAATATTTTGTTTCATTTATATTTCCTAAAATTATAACTTGATATTACAAAACAAAGCTTACAACAATACGTTTAGTTAGTAAGTCATGTAATAAACACTTTGAATATAAGGCTGATCTTATTTTCCTCTGCATCTTTTTAATATTCACTTTCCTAAAATCTGACAACCTCGTATACCTATCATTTGTTGGACATCCGTCCCGTGTTCGAAAGCAACATAAAATCTAGTCAACAATCGTGAATGAATTTCTAAAAACCATAAAAACTTTTAATACTCACTTTAGGCATATTTTACTTTCGAGAACTGTCGGCGGTGTGGATGTGAACCCCGAGTTTTTGTCGAGGGTCGCGCTCGTAAAGTGAAAGTGTCATGCTGCATGTTTTATGGATCTGGGAATGTGATATTTCTAAACGCGTCTGGCTTTATTTGACTACTACTCGATTTTTATGGTTCGATCTCTGAAAGATTTTAAATGACGTGGCGAGACAGCAAACGAAATGCAGGAAGCAAAACAGAATTTAGATTTCGAAGCGAAATTGAGATCAAGTATAATAATTGAACAGTGTGTTTACTAATGTAATTATGATTTCGAATTCAAGTCAAGCAAGTTACATAAATTTATTATGGCAAAAATAATATTAAAACTAGTGGAGCGCATGGCATCGTGCCTTAAGGCAAATTGCTGGAACTTCCCGTACCAAAAATTATTATTTTTTAAAAAGATTAACATTTTTGACAAAAATTTACTTTTTTTGAAAAAAAGACTTTTTGAAGAACAAATTATTTTGAAATATTTTGGAAATTCTGATTTTTTTTTCTAAGCAGTCGTACTGCTTTAACTGCATAGAGACGAAATATCGAACGTAACGATATATAAAAAATTTCATTTTCTGATTTTTTTGCGATTACTATAACTTGCCCTATGGGAATTTAATAAAATTTCTTAATAATATTAAACGAAAATGATCAATTTTGAACCGTATTTAAAATTTTGTAGGCGTATTCAAGGGAATGTGTATATAATCTATTTTGACAAATTAAATAATTTTAATCTTCGGGTATGATTTCTAGTTTTACCTTTAATATTAATCTAAAATTAGTTTGTAGAGACACCTGAGTGAGTGTTTCTCACGAAAATGTTCTTAAAAAATAATAAATACAACAGTTCTGATATAATTCAACCTAGTGCATCTAACGAAAATACTCTTACCAATATAATAAATACAATAGTTCTGATGTACTGTAACCTAGTTGTGAAATCAATTAATTGGAGTGCACTATTTGTATGCATTTTTTCATGTATGGTCTTATTATGAATGGTTTTATAGTTAATAATAATATATTTTGAGTTCAGTCATTAGTACCTTTATTATTAAATTTGGTAATCGCTTAAACAGAATTTTGTTGCATTTTCTTTATATTTTTTATTATGCTACTATCAAGTATTTTATAGTTTTTACCTGATAGAATGCACACACTTTTGAAGAAACCTGCCAACTATTTGCTGACTATTTGTTAAAATATAAATTTATAATATTCAAACCATGTCGACTTTGAAAATCCTTTCTTTCAAAAAATGTATTAACACTTCAGTACAGTAAGGGAGGGATTTTTCAAAGTCGACCAAGTTTGAAAATCTTAAATTTATATTTTAACAAATAGTCTTAATTCTTGAAAACTTGGGCAATTTTGTTATTATTTTTGACTGTGATCTTGAAATGTTATTTAAGATTACGATTCTAAAGAAAATGAAGAAAATTCATTAAATTCAACCACTTACCGAAAAAGGGTCACAGTTTCACCAAAGCTTTAGGTAGCTTAACTACCTTAATGTATGTAATTTTGTTTCTCCAATTTTTTTGAGTGCGAGTTTTAGGACACCCTGTATAAATATATACACACATATACTAATTTAATAAATGTTCAACTGAATTATAGAATGTAGAGTGTTATTACGTTATGAAATATTGCCAATATTGTGAAAATATGACTTTTGTCAAGAAATTCGAATTTTTTTATATATGAAATCGTTTGGTCGTTTTCAGTCAGAAACCTTGTCGTGCTTCTTTGCATCGTTTTCTACCAACAGTTAACATTAAAACTGAACTTTATTCGCAATGCTCCGCACGCTAGAAATATTTGGTAGTATTTTTTCCCTTAGACAATGTAATGGACCTCGCAGTAAATCACCGCAACCGTGGCGAGCTGTCAAAGTGTTCTGCTGGCGGACGCTTCGCCCTTCTGTCTAGCAGTCGCCGCGTGACAGGACCGCTCTGTCGGAATAGGAATCGCAATTCGAGTCGGAATCCCAATCCGAATACGAATACGAATACACCACTACACGAAAGTTTTAAATCCTCAAGTCAACTTTCGAAATGTAGTCAATTCTTTGAAATGGAAAAGAAATTGTACCGACTTGTTTAAAATAAACTAGTGAGGTGTATCTTGGAGCTTCTGTTTGCAATTGCTTGAACTTTTTGTTATGTAGAACATTGTATAAATTGAATCAATGGACAAAAGTATATGCTGTACTTGTAGTCAATCACACAATCGTCTTAATAAATCTTGGAACGTGGCCTAGCACCAACTTGTCCCGGGTTCGCCGGTTCGATTCCCGCTACCGCCAAGTCTGACATCAGGCAACTTTTATGTCAAATTTCCACTTGAGGTTATAGATCTCAAATGTAGCCTCAAGTGAAAATCACCTCTCGTGGGTATAGTTGCAAATATAATATAATAAAAATGTCAGCTTCGAGTATAGATAATTAGTCATAACTGGACTGGATAACTACTGGGTTGCCATCCATTCAAGATTCATATAAAATGAAAAGTCAAAACAATTACTGAATGTCCTAAAGTGTGACAGATTGTAATTAAAATGAAAACAAATAAAAAAAGTCTTAATAAATAGGAATCGATATAAAAATTTATGAGCAATTTATACTTTATATTTTTACCTATTTGCTGTACTTGTAGTCAATCACACAATCGTCTTAATAAATGTTAGAACGTGGCCTAGCACCAACTAGTCCCGCGTTCGCTGGTTCGATTCCCGCTACCGCCAAGCCTGACATCAGGCAACTTTGATGTCAAATTCCCTCTTGAGGTTATAGATCTCAAATATAGCCTCAAGTGAAAATCGCCTCTCGTGGGTATAGTTGCATATATAATATAATAAAAATGTCAACTTCGAGTATAGATAATTAGTCATAACTGGACTGGACAACTACTTGGTTGCCATTCATTCAAGATTCATATAATAAGAAAAGTAAAAACAATTACTGAATGTCCTAAAGTGTGACAGATTATAATTAAAATGAAAACAAATAAAAAAGTCTTAATAAATAGGAATCCATATAAAAATTTATGAGCTATTTATAAATAAACCGAGTTGCTGTAAGGCATCATAATATTAGGTTGGAAACTAAGTAAGTACGGTTTTCAGCATAGATAGTTCCAATTAAATTTTTAGGTTTGCTGACGTATTCCAAATGTGAAATACCTTCTATTAATGGATATAGTTGGCAGTTTAAATGCCCATCAGTAAAAAAGAGTTCTTCGATCCAATGCATACTTTGCGTTTGGAGTTCATTGGAAGATGGTAAATCAAATTGAAAATGTTTGTCATAATTAGTCAATCTTTATTTCTGCAAAGGTAAAGAGGCATTTTAAGCTCACGAAAAGTTTAGAGATGTTAATATAATGAAGAAACCTTAAAAACGGCAGTGTCAAAATTGATACGCCAAATTTCGTTGTGGTGATTTTTCATTCAAAGATGAAAAAATCCGCAATTACTTAGTTGCCGACCTAATATCAGACATACTACTAGATTGCAGATCGTTTTTTTACAAATTTAACAAACATTACTTTCGATAAGCAGTTTAAATATTAGAAATAGTAATTTCTTCTTTGAACGAAAACCGTACGAATGTCTTAATCATACGTGGGTTATTTTTTAAATGACCAGCCATTCATTACTCTGAACATTTGTAGGTTTTCGTATCGTAAAACTAATAAAAATGCCCTTATAGAGTTTCATCGAATGTTTTTTAAACTTTTGAAACCGTTTTTGAGAAAATGTCGACGAATGGTCAAATTTTGGCTCACATACACACGCTCATGCATATTTGATCCAATTTTGATATAAAACTATCTAGAATGACTTCCAATGTCGATCTTACCCTAAACACACCTTTTTATAAATGGTGAAAATTTACTATATATATATATTGAGATATATCTCAATTTTTATTCAACAATTGAATTGTGTGTATTGTCTAATGAATTTTGAAATGTGTTTCAAACTTTTCATATTCAAATTCTTCACTAATCAACAAATTCACAAATCAACAAACAAAAAATCCAAAAGAAAACGTCTTTCTCAATACTTATTTAAAATTTATTCTTTTATGAATAGAATATTACTGTACTAAATGTGGTTAGTATAATTATTAATAAAGTAAAGCTATCATATGATCAAAATTAATTACAATTCTAAATATCAAGTTTCAAAGTGCGCACTGGCTGTAATTTCTGCAAATTTTATTTATTTTTTAGTGCATCTCAAATTCAACCTTTGCGCTGTTCCACATGGTAGCATTCTCGTTCCACAAAATTCAATTCACAACTAATTATTAAAAATATAACCTAATAATTTAATTTTCAACCTGAATGAAAAGATATATAACAACACAAACCCTGTAATTTATAAAGATCCACTTAGAGTTGTTTCAGTGTTACCATTTCACGCAAATGAATTTGTAATCGTGTGTAATGTACAATTACAGAACAATAAAAATGCTCGGTGGCGGCCTTAATTACTTTCAGTCATGGTTTTATCGCATAAGATATTTTCCTTACATAAGTTTTGTCTTATAAGGTGGAATTAAATGTATAATATCCATGTTGGTATATAATTTTCGAAAGCACACTATATTTTTAATAATTTTATAAAGCAGAAAATAATAACATTAAAGAAATGAAGTCATCCCATAGTTGTACTTGATCTGAACGACAATAAAAATTAGCGTACTATTCAGAATATTTTGAAAAAAAAAATTAGTATTTGTGTAGAATAGAAGAATTAAATAAAATATAAAAAATAAAATCATACGATAAAAAATGTAAAATGTAGTAGGAACATAGAGACGACTCGTGATGGTAATGAATTCGAAAGAAAAAAAAAATATAAAGAAGTTTTTTTTCATAATCTTATACCACACACCCTATTGCTTGACTGAGATATGTATAATATATATTATGTTAATAAAAAAGGTAATAAAAAAATAAATAAGTAGATAAAAAAAGATGAGATAAATAACTAGCATTAATATTATTAACAAATAATACTTATAATAAAATAATCACACAAAAATGCTTTATAAAAATTCAGTGATAATTACACACAATTTTATATTATTGTCAGTTTTTTTCTTTATAACTAACAAGTCAACAAGAAAAATATATAATCTAATATAATACAATCATGTAATTACATACTTGAGTAAACGATTTTACATTAAAGTAATATGAAAACATCAGGTTCGAATGAACGCCTACCTGATTGCTGAATCGAGCAGCTGGTATAGTTGTTCGTCGACTTTTTTGAATCAGAAAAAGCAACTGGATAACCAATGGTTGCTTGTTAAATATATATTCGATTTTTTAACATAGCATTCAGCAAACAGACTTAATTATCAAACATGGCTTGATTAGTTTTGAAAACTAATTTATTTACATACTTTTACTTAGTTTTTTTTTATTTATGAGCATGTCCTGATCAATAATAATAGGCTTAACATTTTTTCAGACTTTCAAATAGCTCACCTTACTTGTGAATAGACCGAGTTAAGACGTATTTGGTAAATCATTTTAAGCTATACTGAGAAAAAAACTTTAAAAGTAAAAATATAATTATTTATATTATTTTTTTGGTTTTTACTCAATCCAATCACAAACTAATTTTATATTTACAATAAATATTTCTGCCAAATTCATTAAGAAATTTAGAAATATTGTTTATCAAGTAAACGAATTTTGTGCATTGATTGACTATTCAGATTTTGCTTTCAATTAGAAAACAATTGTTGATTTGTTGAATTGTTCATATTACAATATTACTTTCGATCAACATATAATGTTTTGTTAAAAAATAATAAAAAATATACAAATATTTGATTATTGTATAACAAATATGTTCTTTTTTTATTATTAAATTAAATTTTAAAGATTTGTTTTGTATTCGAGTACTTCTTCAACCCCAGTTCGACCTATCATCAACTTTTATGGTTAGTTTTATCCTAAATCAATAGCTGTAAAGTTTTGCTAAGTTTATATATATATAGTAAGCATATGTGAGATAAATCTTATATAATCCTTAGGAATCTAAATATATCTAAAAATATGTTAAAAATAAACAGGAATGATCAAGAATGAAGTTACTGTTTTAAACATGAAATAAATAAATTATAAATAAACGTTGTAGCTTAGTTTTTCGTTTCAAAAGCTCTATCACATTCTTTTAGTATGATTTGCATGAGTTTCTGGAGTTTGAGTGAAGTTTTGTAGGTTAAACCGAATGAAAGATTGAAACGTTTGCAAATTAACGAATGCAGATATAAAATGTGCAAAAATTTAAACTTTTAGAATTAGATCGTTTAGTATTTTATATTATATAATATGTAATAAAACTATTACAAAATTTTATAAAATTTGTAAAAACTTCTAAGTGACGATGAACTTGCTCGAACTGCCCTTTACGGTAAGTATTACACACTGCCCTACAGGTTTTGGTTTTATTATGAGTTCCCAATATTTTTATAATTATATATTTTCTAAATATGTATTGAGTTTTATGTCAGATAATTTAACACTTTATAATCTAAAAATCAGGAGTTTTTAGTATTCTTAATGAATGATAAATAATTGATTGTTATAACATAAGCTGATCTCAAATTTGTAACAAAGTTGTAAATGCTTAGTCAGAAATTAAATAAATTTAACCTTTCATCGATTTCAAGAATTGTTATAAGATTATCTTTATTAACTATCTGCTGGTCTACCAAAATGAAGTGTATTTTTTACATCTTAGAATATCTAAGTCTTAGAATAAGAGTGTTGGAGTTGCAACTAAAATCATAAAGTTTTCAGCTTTCTTATATTTATTTATAGAAATTTGTTGAATATTTTATTGCAGTTTATTTATACATATTTAAAGACTCTTTTTGAACTACTAATTATTATCACATGATTTATGTAAATATTTCTATACCACCTTCTTTTTATATATTTCTATATTCTATAATTACTTGAAATTCGAAAATAAATTTATTAATTAATTTTATACTTGAAGGTTGAGTTATAACTTAATTTTCATCTATTAGTAAACTATTTTAAAGTAAAAGCAAGTTCTTTTTCCACAGAAAATTTTTATGTATTTACATATGAAAGTTTGGATACAATTTTTCAATGATTTGAATTATACTTATCTCATACGTTCAGCAGATATTTTATTTATATAATAAATTTGACTTATTATAGACTATTGAAAAGCGTGCTTAAACAACAGTAAAGTTCAACGGTAGTTTGTACATTGTCAAGTAGCTCTTTAGTCCTATTGTAAGTATAATAATAAAATAAATTTACAATGAATGACAATTCGTAATAACGATAACAACGAAATGAGTCGTAATACTCACGAGAATGGCCTCGTGTTCGCTCTGTTCTCAGTTCCCGCCCTTCTTGGATTTTATGTCCACTAATTGACAGCCACTAGAAAATTTTACGAGTATTTTTTACGATCTTTTCGTTCTAGACTACAGAGCGCTTTTGATTCAAGCTCTTGTTGATGGCTTTGGACGAAGTGTCGGGGAACAGTTAAAATGATAAACAATCTGTTACATTATAAGCGATTTAAACAAAATTAAGAGGAACTATTGTGATATTCGACAGGACGTTGAATGGTTTACCAAAATTTTTATTTGAGTTTGTAGATTGCATGTTTTGGAGGTAACAATGTTATAAAACGTAAGGAAGACATAAATTATGTTGAAAGAAACAGAGTAAATATTTTATGTGCCTTGATATTCATCTGGAACACCTGGCGCTTGGAAGATGTAACTTGGAAGCTGAAGATTTGAACATATGCGTATGTTTAGAGCGCAAAAAGTGATATTTGATTAACATAAAAATTAACACAATATATCGTGTTCGTATCGTATCGTATCGTGTTTGATCCAACTTTTATGAAATTTTTCTTTGAGATATATATTTTACTTTTAAAGCATGCTATCTATTTGACTTGGAGGGCAGCGTGATAGAATTTTCAGGAACGAAGAAGATTTTCGTTATATTTTAAATTTTCAATATAAATAAGCAAAAATTTTATTCAACACTCCTATTGTAACGATAAGACTATCACGCAAACCTCCGGCCTGGAAATTTTAATGTTGAAAGTACATTTCATTTTGGGAGTCCAGCTGGTAGTTGATAAATATACGTGATTATACTTGGCACCACGATGGTGGAAATTGGCAAAACTGATATGACCTGATTTTTTGACCATTTTTTTGCTGTCGATTGGTGCAAACTAAATTTTTTTTTGCTCTTTCCGTTTTCGAGATAAATGGGTGGGGCCAAATATGGTGTAAACTATACGTATGGTCAGCACCGACCCCTAGAAAAAGTGCAAAAAAATTAAAATTTCTTTCTACTATCGTTATCAGTAATTTTTTTGCTATCGAATGGTGCAATTAATTTTTGGAAAAGTTTTGCCCATCATAGATTTTCAAGCATAGGAAAATTCCCAAATCTGCCAATTTAAAGAAATTGTCAATTTTCAAAATGCCCATTTTTTTGCTCGCTCACTTAAATATAAAACAAAAAAAAATTATTTTTTCACTCCTTTTCAGAGAGGTTGCCAATTTTTTTGGGTGTCCACAAGTCACTTCTTCAAAAGTTTAAAAATTGTTTCGGAATCTGTAATTTTTTTGCTCTGCGATACAAAAAAGAAAAATTCAAAAAAATAAATTTTAAAACTTACAACAATTCTTAAATTTAGTTTCATGTCAAATATTTTACTTGTTGTCCGTTTCAGGTGTATGTATTTTAGTGCAAAAGACTTTAAATTAACATAATTGTGCGAAAATTTCTAGGATTAACATAGAGTATGTTATCTAAATCAGTATTTGTCAAATATTACGCAATAGAAAAAAATGACGATTATATATTGTGCGATTAAGATAAATGAGACCAAATCCCACCATATTTCATTTTCACTCAACAAACTCACATGCCCTGAAGTGAATTTCAACGGACACATAATGAAAACTAGTGTTAAGTATTTGGGAATTCATTTGGACCAAAAAATAACTTGGAAATATCACATTTTAGCCAAAATTAAACATATGAAGCAAACAACTAAAGACCTGTACTGGCTCTTAGGGCGCAAATCAAAACTACCACTTGTAAACAAAATCTTAGTTTACAAAACTATAATTAAGCCTATTTGGACTTATGGCATTGAACTTTGGGGTTGTGCTAGTAAGTCTAATATAGTTCTTATACAACGTGCCCAATCAATGATTTTGAGAAAAATCGCTGATGCCCCCTGGTTCATCAGCAATCAATCTATCCACAATGATCTTAACATTCTATATATTGTGGATGTAATTAGCAGCAATAGCCTTCACCATCACTTGAAACTGGAAACACACCCAAACCACATAGTTTGAGCACTGATCAGTATTTGCCATTGAAAATATTGAGAACTCCTGATGTGTGTTAATAAAATTGACGAATGCAGATTGATGTACGGCGTCTGTCTGGATCTGTCGGCGACATTGAATCGGTTTCCTTTCCGTCATTAAATTATCCGTCCGATATATTATCCTCCGACCGCAGCGTCCGTCTCTTTAGAGTCATGTTTATATGACTACGTTTATATGTGGTTTTTAGGCAGTGGCGATCGTTCCACTAATTATGATGCGCGATGCGTGCGAGCCGCTGAGCCGCTTTCGATCTCGTTCCGAACTCTTTCGGTTACTCATTTGGCAGCCGTTTTATGAACGGCGAAGGTAATAAAATTCCGACTTTGCCTAATAGGGCGCCCGGAGGATTGTACAAGTGTAAGCGGCAATGGGAATTTCTTTTAGAAGATATAAAATTTATATATATAAAAAATTGATTGAAAGTTGTTATTATTGATTTAAGTGTTGTAGGGAATCGAAAGGCAATAAAAATATTTTATGATTTTTGGGAATATAAAAGGTTTTTGAAATTTAGGAAATACTACTTATATATAATCATATATTTTTAAAACCATTTTAGATGATTAGTATAAACAGATTTAATAATTGCATGAAATATATTGTCTTTTGAACTACCTCTAAACATTGGTGAATAATTGCCAAATAAAATTATTGGATTTTGCAGTATTGTTCATAGGAATTATTTAGGTAAAAATTAAAATAAATTTTTTTAACCCACATCACAACAAAAACTATGGTCTCTACATTTTAGGATTATTATCAACTAGTATGAGAGTATTTTGATCATTATAATTAGTTTAATTAATTGCTTTCAATGTATTGAATTTTTGCATAAAATTATTTTAAATTTATTTTCTCTATATAATAAAATATTATTAAACTTCAGAAAATAATCTTTCAAATTGGCAGTACCTATTATTGGTAAGAATGAAATGCTTTAGGTAATTATTATAACAAATACGTTTTAACCCATTTTACAACAAAAAATAATATTTAAACTCAAGGAATATTATCAACTATACTTATTACTGAGGGCCTGGGGTCCTCAGTGCCCGCATGCAATTTTTTTCTAGCATAGTTAATAACAAATTTAGAGTATGAACACCACTATGCATAATAAGAGCTCTAAGATTTTTATTCCAAAGTAAATTTTGCTTCCATTTTTCATATTTTCTTCATTAAAATTCAACGTTTATCAAATTCGAAACTTTTACTATAAAAACAAAAGTTACAATTCAATTTCTCGGAATAAATTTCTTGTGCCATTTTCTAAGCACTGACTCCCAATTTTCCATTTTTTCTGTTTTAATTTGTATCTATTTTTTTAACAAGTTCCGTTTCAACGACTAGTTAGATAGATTATTATAATCTATTAAGTATTCTTGATTTTATATTAAAAAAAATAAATGATATATTATAAATTTTATTTCCGAAGCTCTTTTTGGCGCCTCCTAAGGCTTGCGCACGCATTTTTCGCTTGCATCGCATGCAAGGTAGGACCGGCCCTGATTATTAGTATAGTTTTTATTTATATTTTGCAAAAATACTTCACAATTACTAGGTGTAAGTGGTACAGTACAAAGTTGTAAAAACTTTCCGATAAAAATGAAATTTTGGCACGGCCATGACTTCCAAACTTTGATGAATTTTCATAATGAAACCACTTTTTCTATAATATTTTATGGTATTTTTGAAGATCATGAGCTCTATCAAAATTGTCATAATATGAAGAAATGGCTCTAATCAACGTGAATCCTGTTCTATCTACATCAAGTGACTTTTACGTTTTTGAAATAAGTGCAGCAGAATTTAAGAAAACATCTGATCTTAATTTACATATACACATATACTTCTTCCAATTTTGGTGTTAAACGATTCAGAATGACTTGAAATGTCGAGAAAACATAGAAATTATCGAATCGGATTTTCTGCGGACATAAGCTTCTCCTTCGGAAATTTGATTAGAGATTGTCTTTTACATTCAGCCCAACACAGTTGATAATCTGTGTTGGGCTACCCAGCATTTTTGCTCAATAAGTATTAGCCTAACACTTATAGAAATCCAAATTTGATCTTTGACTACAAACATGCTATATTTTAGTCAATTCAGTAATTTTTGAAACTTTGTATAGAATTTCTTACTTAAAATAAAAGTTTAAATCTTACTTATCTTACAATTTATACTTGTTTATCTATGCTCGACATATTAATAATTTTTGAAAAATGGAGAATTTTCTATTACGTTCCTACGGTACGTACATAACAATCCAATGGAGGAGATATTTTTAAATATATGAAATAATTTGGAGCTTCTGAATAATAAGTACATAATAATAAAGAGTAAAAAAAACTTAAGAGTAAATGAACTCATAAGTTATAGTTACCATAGCAATAATATTAAAAGTTAGAGAAACACTTCATAAAATTGATAATTTACTATTTTGTTAAGCAAACCTCTGATGTGTTTATAAATAGAATATTAAATTATTCCGTCTATGTTCATTTGCATGGGTGTGAGAAAATCGTGATAGAAATTTCAGAAAGTTTCGCGTCACAAGAAAGTTCGTTCCCGTTGATACAGTGGCGAGTGGCGCTGACTCGAAGCGCAGCGCCTACACCAGACACCAGCCGAGCCGCTCGTCTTGATTGTGAGTAACGACGTTGATCATGAACTGACGTAGAATAATAGCCGCCAGCAATTTTTAACCATTTGTGTTGCACTGGAAAATATTACTTTGGATATTGCGTTGAATGATTCGTTTGATTTAAAATAAAATAGTTACACATATAACAAAAGCCAAGGTGGATGTGGTTTATTATCATAATTTCCCACATAAATGTGGAAGAGTATCACGCTGATTTTATTGCCAACAAGAGCAAAAAGAACAGCTTGATCGACCGAAGAATAATTACAAACCTGTTAATAGAAAAAATTAATTTTATTATAAAGTCTAGTTTTGGCTCATCATGGTGCAATGTGTGCTAATACAAACTAATCGCGGGTTTGTTTCTAATTTTGGCCAGCTCGATATCAAGCAGCATACAGCAATATAATTCATAGAGATTTAGTTTAAATCTAAATAAATAAAAAAACTTTTATTGAATATAAAATAAAAAAGAAATGCTTCAATTAATTAATTTCGAATAAATAAATGCTGCTCTGGTCTTAACTTTCTTCTACTTATTAGGGAGTATCTTGAGTGGAAGTTTTTTAATTAGAAGAAAGAAGTTAATTTTTTATCGAAAGCCTGTTCACAATTAAACAACTTGAAAAAATACATATTTAAATAGGAAGTAAATCTTGGTGGCACGAAACTTTTCTTTTATTTGTGAATTAGGATTTTTTTTAAATATAAGAATTATTATGAAATCAAATTAAGATATGAAAATTGTTTCATAATCTCTCATACCAGACACCCCTGTCTGACTGAGATATGAAAATATTATATCAATAAATAACGATTGATTGTTTGTTATGGGTACACATATTATGAATATATGATTAAATATATTGCACATTTACTTTATATTTGGCAGATGAAGTTTTGCGTATCTACCTTTTTGTTTTATTCATTAAGAAAATCATTGATTCATTTTTTGTGGTAAATAGAATCAAGTAATCGAAAATATTAGAAATGGTAGCTATAACGAATTCTGAGACTGATCAAAGTGAAACAAGATTTACAAGTGATACAAACTGTTCCAAGATGGCTAGATCGTATCAGCCATATAAGTAGTGGAGAAAATTTATTGTTAAAATATTCTATTATCGTAAATATAATTTCTAGCGATGTTAAGTTAATGAGTCTGTTTTTCTTGAGCATATAAAAAAATATATAATTATAAATAAAATATTGTGAATTTTATATCGAATGGAAAAAACAACTACTGAGTTGTTTTTTCCAACATGCCAATGTAGTATACAATGTCCCTTTTCGGCCGACTATTGTAAATTCATCAAATTTACTGAATGTCCTTTACTGGACAGTTGTAAATAAAAGAGTTAATAATAAAAAAAAATTTAGATGCTTCGGACATTTTTTTTGTTTATTTATCAAAGCACTCTATACAATGTATATTAGGTTAAATTTTTGACAATTCTGAAAAATGGCGCATGAAGGATAAAGGATAAGGACATGAAGCGATAAATGTGTCACGTATAATGGCTTCAAAACTTTTGAATTTGGTATTAAGATGAGCATCACTCAGGAGTTTATTATTTCTTAAGTGATGATCTTGATGTGCCTACTCACAAAGGAGCATAACTTAGTTAAATCATTTTTGTCAAATCAAGACCATCACTGAAGTAATTAAAAAATTCGTATAAAGAAAGTATATAAAGAAACAATATATTGTTTTATAACGTCAAACCTCAAATATAATCGTCAATTCTTTGTCCAATATTTTTATTAATGGTATCTAACTATAAAGTACCATCTTTGTACAAAACAAAAACTTCGAACATATGGTAGAGAGTTTGGAGTTTCAAAAATCCAAAATGGAATATACGTCTCTCCAAAACTTGAAACGCCGTTTTTTTTCTGTCATATACATATCAAATCATGGATTCAAGTAATAATATCACTCTACCCATATGTAATAAATAAAGATCAGTAGCTATATCAATTATTTATGGCAACTATTCCCATGAATCCATGATCCATGATTATTTTTTCGATGGCATAGGTGCGGTGTCCGATTGTCATTGGCGGTTGCTTTGTCAAGCAGTCATTTTCACTTGAATGTTATTGGTCGATGTCGGATGAAGGATTTATGGGGTGCGCGATTAATCAAAACTCAAATGCCAGCAGTTGTCACTGAGTGTGACGGCTGCGGTCGCGCAACGATCCTCAAAGTGTTCGAAGTTCCAAGCGAATTGCGATGTCCGCGGAATAGACCACGCGGAATTGCCATTTGTTGTCGACAATTAGTGATTTCAAGTAATTAAAATTAATTTTAATCCCTAAGAGAACATCTAAGAGTTTTGCACATGTATTTCATGGTCTGGTAGTATTATTGATGTGTAGAGTCAAATTTTGTATTGGATCACTTCTTTGACCAATTGTATCTCTAGGGGCTCTCGTAACTTTCAGGTTACATTCCAATTTTTTTTATATATTACCAAATAATTCTGGTTATTTTCGTACGACACATAAATCATATCTATAACTTTGTCAAGATGACCAATATTGATATTTGAGACCTCTATTGGGCTTTCAACCTGAAATAACATTGTATGAACACAGAAATGCGAACATTATAGGCCGCTATGACTTGATCATCACTGAAGTAATTAGGAAACGTGAATAACTCAAACCTCAATCATAATCGTCAATTATTTACTCAACATTTTATGAAGATGGGAACATAATAGTCAAGCAGCATTGACCAAAACAAAAACTTCAAGCATATGGTGAAGTTGTTTCGAAAATTCTAAATGGAATATGAATGGAAAGTCACATAATTATTATTATATTAAATTTTATTATTATTATTAAGTTTTTTTCCTTTGCATGTGTAGGCTTGTAATACTGATTCTTTCCTTCCCTAGTTTTTTAGATGTAAAACAAAAATGTTGCTCGTAGTGGGTAAAGAATACAAATTGTGTCTTATCAGAAATAATAAATGTAGTTTAAAAACTAAAACCTAAAACTGTTTTGAAGAACAACATTGTATTTTTATATGGCGGAAGGAAAATTTAGGTTCCCCTCAATGACAACATTTCACTCTTTTTTTAAAGAGCAACATTTACCATATATCTTTGATTCTAAGGCTTAGTCTATGACATAGACTCTATGTCGTCATGCGGTTACCTAATGTTATCTTCTTCGCAATTTTTCTCTTTTGCCAAAATTTGTATTTACCCTTAATTGCACTATTTCTAAGGTCTATTTCATCTCAATTATTTTTTTGACTTTAAGATTTATCTTACATCTTTTGACATTGCGTTTTTTATCCTTTTCGCTACAAATGTCGTTTATGGACGACATCTACTCGACTTTCAAGATTTATAACTAAAGTTAAACTATTGGTAATATTAGTTCTTATTATAATATTTTGTTCAATGGAAGCGTAATTCTTAATTTTTCAACATATTTTCATTGACAATGAGAGAAATATCTATCTAAATAATGGTCACGCTGTTCCGTATAGCAGTGACACATCTGCGTTTGAAAGGCGAAATGGTTTATTTAAATGGTAGCAGATATTTTAGGATTTCTTATTGTCAGAATGGCTTGAAATA
This sequence comes from Ctenocephalides felis, assembly GCF_003426905.1. Classification (NCBI taxonomy): domain Eukaryota; kingdom Metazoa; phylum Arthropoda; class Insecta; order Siphonaptera; family Pulicidae; genus Ctenocephalides; species Ctenocephalides felis. The sequence continues at coordinate 44,087,829 of NW_020539725.1, read as the reverse complement.
CTTTCGTAAATCCAAAACCTTCTAATTTTAATGATTGTAATGTTTATATACATATTTAGAAAAAATATTTATTTAACACAAATATAATAGAAAGTTTTAAAGACGATGCGAAATAATAAAACCTTCAATTTGTAATCTTTTATTTTTATAAGGTAATATATTAATTCGAATTATAAATAAATTATATAATAATAATATTATAATATTAACTTTAAAGTCATGGCTTATGGAGTATAGAGAAATATGAATAATGATTAATTCAATTTATTCAATTTTCTGCAAGTCGATTTTGATTGAAGAAATTTATTTATTCAAACTATATATCGATAAATATTTTTTTGTATACACATTTCAATAAATTTTATTAATTTAATAATATTATATTATACAATAAATTATAATATAAGACTGGGACCACATGTTGAGAATGCTCATGGGTGATTTATTGGTATTATCTGAAAACGGAAAATTGATATTCTAAAATATTTTTTTGATTTAAAGTTTTTTTTTTATATTTTGGTATTAAATGTATAATATGGAAATATCTTTAGTAGGCATATAAATATAGTAGGTACCTACTGTTATTCTAGAAATGACAGTAAATCATAATAAGTCGTTAAATTTGAGAGAAAGAGTCAACGTTTATTATTGATTGGGTTTTAAAAAATTAATACTGTTTAAATTTTTTTTAATCTGTTTTGTTCTTTTAGGGGTTTAAAGATCTAGAATATTAAACAACAAATAGATTATTTTGTCCCACCCGATACTACTCGAGGCGTGCAAAGTCAAATTGTGTAGTATCAAATTAGAATCTTTTTATCATAATCGATATGCAAATAATGCGTTTATTAATGTAGATTAGTATAAATTTTCAAAAATCCATTCAAACAAAATAATTAACTCTCCAAAAATGTAATAACGAAACTTTATTAAAACTGACTACATTGTACGTATTAACACAATTTCAATTAGTCATCAGATGACAAAACATAAAAATGAACAGCGAATATTCAAATACATCCAGCAACTATAAAGCTTGTCAAACGACGTTATAAATAAAGCAGCGACGATCAGCCATCAGGATATATGAGCCAGTCAGAACATAGTAGTGTGCATGTGCCATTCATCGGCGGAAAAACGAGCTTCGACTCGCAGGGGCGCACTTTAAAACTTTCTCCTCGAGGATAAAAGATTTTGTTCGACGAAAATATACCATGCAAAAGAGGTTGAGATTATTATTTAATGACATATATACCAGAAATTTAGGTTTACACAGTAGCTTTATTTAAATAATTTATTCTGCGATTTGTTAATGAAAACAATGAACAGAAATTGTTAACAATATGTGAGAAGTAAGGTGTAATTTTGTGATCGGATATTAATACATATTGCCGGAGTGGAGATTATAGTGGAGAATCCACTAAGAGTATAATATAAAACAAAAATAAAAAGAAAAATAATACAATATTAAAGAAAAAAATATAAAAAAATATAAAAAATAATACGTGTTAAATAGAGTGTCCGATGATTGGTGCCGTCCGGCGTTACGGGACTTCCCCCTAATACAAAAATATCTAAATGATCTCGGTATCTTTTCAAGTACACTTTGTTGACTAAATCGTAGAGTAGCTTGAATTCTTTTTCAACCTGCTGAAAACTAGTTAAGTTACTATTGGCATCATAACAAATTATTACAATCATTTTGAAAAGTGTATCTTATGAAGTCACGGGTACAATTTACGGTTTTCATAATTTCAGTTATGTATGTATGCATTTTCTAGATCAATGGTACAACGGCTTTATTTTTTTAATTTCAACATTCACTATTAATTTAAAACTTTATTTTTTTGAACTATGTATTATTAATTATTTTGTTGAATTCGAATTTAATTGATCCGTCTCATTATTATCTGTGAACATAAAAATAATGTTGAAAAAATGCCAATTATGTTTTTTGCGTATGAAATATTTGATATAGCAAAACTATTTTATTCCTAGAAGTAATAAAGAATGACCTAAGAATGATTTTCTGAAATTTTTAAGTATTTTTTCGACTAGAGCACATATAAGGTATGCATAAAGAGTATGCAACACATAGATTAAAATTACTAATAAATTGAGTACTTAATAGTAATGGATGAAAATTTGTTTTAATTGACGATTTAAATATACACTACGTTAGGTGAACAGAGATATTGAATTTTATGCCAACTAAATTGATTTATATTCAAACTTCAGCTAAACCCTATAAAAATTAAAGGAGTTTGTCTTTATTGTGAGTTTTTTTTTAATACTATTCATTTTGCAATGTGTTATTAGATAAAGCAATGAGCAAAGATTGTTAACAATATAAAAAAGGGATAACATTATAATTTGATTATAATAGACACTCCCAGCGAAGAATATATTAGGAGTAGTCTATTTATTTTTAGTAACGGATTTGCCCTCGGGTGAGTGGTTAGAGCTATCGGTCTTATATCAAACGTTCGATACGCTCTTATAGTAGCTTTTATATATATTTTTATATAAGTAAAGGTCCCAGGTTTGATATGATCCTTGATCAGCCTTATGTCAAGCAGCAGTGATACTGGTTTTTACTTGAAAATATAGATAGTAATATGTCTTCAAATAAAAATACCCCTTATCAAAGAAAATTCATCACTATAAAAGAAGAATTGATGAACACCCAAATTACTTGGCACAGAAAGTATTTTCAGAAGCGCGCCCAACCAGGATAAAACGAAAAATTCCCAATGATCTCATAAATAACCTTTATTATTATTATTATTATTATATTATTATTATCTTATTATTTCTAATATTGTTATTTTGTTATATTTATTATTATCTGTCACTTATTGTTTTTATTCCATTTTACTGTTTTTCTAGTATCATTTTTATTATTCAGAAATTTTATTTATTAATTTTATTATTATTATTATTTGCTTCTATTTTATATTAACTCATCATACTACGAATGTCATTTTAATGTAAATAATATCCTTTCTTTTGTACTCTTTTTTATTTAAATTTATGTTATTGTTCATTATTGTTACTAGATGTTAAACTATTTAGCAGTTGTAACAAATATTGTATTTATTAGCTATTGCAGATAATGCAATAATAAAATTGATTACATAGTGATGGGATAACTGTTTTGATTGTCATCTATAAAAAAAACTGCCGTAGTTAGGTAAATAATTTATCATTAAAGCTCACAGAGAGCTTAACTTGTAAAGTGATCTAATAATGTAAAGTAAAAATAAACTTGTAAAGTGACTATTGCCTGCACTATCGCGTTGCCCAATCGACCGTCGATCGATCGCTTGTCGTCGATACGTCTCTGTGTAATATCTATCTATCCGTCCCTATTCGAATTGCACGAGGCACCGCGAAACGTGGAAGCGCCCTCTCTTTTATCCGCGATGTCCATTTCGTTCCCTCTCATTACACGCCGAGTAATTTAGAGTAACATGTATTTGCGAGCCGTAAAAACCGTTTAACCAGTACTCGTTTCGGGATTCAGTCCGATCAAAACGCATGCAACGATATTTCTGTTTTTACTTTTTGTCCCGTGCTGTATTTTAACTTTTCGAATTTGCTTTTTTGTAATTTTCGGTATTTGCGTGATTTTTGCGATATGTTATTTATTCTGCGGGGGCGTTAAATACACGTGCTGCTGACTGAGTCGTAGCGGAATGCGGGAGCAGAGTGTGCGGAATATGATGTCGGAAAATGAACGCAATGTACGCAGGAAATATGAAAATAATAGAGACAGTTGTATTATATTGTTTCGTGCCATTGGGCTCTGGGGGGATGGAAATGTACAAGTTGCACGATGTTTTTTCATTGATTCGAGCCTTTTTCTTGAAGAGATTAAATAACGTAAATTTATTTTTACAAATGCTTGATATATGATAAATTAATTTGATTAGACAATTGGATCAGGGTTTTGCATCATACTTAATTTGTTTTACCACATTTGTTCATATTTCAATAGATTAGCTTACAATTGTTTTACCGAAGGAATTATAAGGTGTAAGACTCATTATGGAAAATTTCGATATATTAGCACAAAATTAACCATGTTAAATTGATAGTAAATCAATTTTCTTTCTTTTGATTTCATTTTCTTCTTTGTATAAGCGCTGATTAGTATATTAATATGATCTCAACAGTTTACGGGGCGTACATTAATCACGATCGATTTTTAAGGATTTTTGTACCCCTCATGCCTTCTCGGTGATACATGGTAAAATTTAAAATTACCCCTTCCCCCTCCATCGCCAACTTTACGGGCATTTTTAGTACCTAGAAATAATAATGAATTATTTGGAAATTGATATTTTTTATTTTAAGGTGAAAATAAATATACGCGGTATCTCAGAACATCCTCCCAAACTTGATTTTTTGTGATTTTTTCTCAAACCGCTTTTCACCTTTTAAGCCTCACGTGACTGATGGCCTCCTTATTAATTTATTGAAGAAAATGCAAATGGATCGCATGTGTAATCTATTACTATTATCCTCTGTAATAATTACTTTGGTAGAAATGTTTAAGTAGTCTATAGGTCTCACCATCAGTTTATATGGTTTTTATCTATTTTCTTTTCAAGAGTGCTAACGCTACTAACTTTGAAACAGTACTTTTGAAACTTTATAATTTTGAAATATTTCATGTTATTTCAAATATACAGATCTATAATTATTACCAACTAAGACCTATTGAACAAATATTTAAATTGTTTTACTTCTAATCAAAAATTTGATTCGAAGATTTTTCATAAAGAGTATTAAATAAACTTTGATATTGACAATTATTTTAAGTCTCTAATCATCCTATATTATGCACAACAATTGTCGGTTTCCATAAATGTCAAGAAATAAATGATTGCTAGCAACGCGTCATAAAGATAAATTTAGTGGCCATCAACCAATGTTGCAAATTCATTGCAATGTGGTGATGTATTTAGGATTATTTATGATTAGTACACTGTATTTGAATCATCGAAGTCTTCAAATCCATAGATACAACCAATTTTACCATGTTAATTGCGCTATTTAATGTTAAATGTTCCATTTGTCTCGTACATTAATTTTCTTTTGCTATAAACCAGAGTTAATAATTAATCTGCCATATATTCGTTTTACTGATTTTATAACTTTTCTTTATAGAGACAGCTATTTTATAAGATGTTGACGAAAATGTGATAATGAAAATGATTCTTGAACAAAATTGGGCTCTATCGTGGTACAAACCCCATCATTTGTAGCGAAAAATAAATGATGGTCGACAACGTATCATAAAGTCAATAAAATTAGCGGTCATTAACTAATGTTGAACCTTTGATATGTGGTGACATATTTAGGATTATTTATGAATAATAAAATATATTTAAATGAATTAATTTAATTTACAACAAATTTTCACCAGAATGTAAATGACACTATCACGGTTATACTAGATGTTAAAAATTTAATTTATCTCGTATATTAATTCTCTTTCGGTATAAACCAAAATTATCAATTTCTAATATATTTGTATTAATACTTGTATGATTTTTTTATAGAGGTAGGTATTTTATTTATAGGCTGTTGACAAAAATATTATGACCAAAATGAATATTAAACAAAGTAGCGCTGAATCGTGGTACAAAACACATCATTTGTAGCATATAGCGAGTATATATTGGAAGAAGTAAATGGTAGTTGACAACGTGTCATAAAGTTAAAATTAGCGGTCATCAACCAATGTTGCACCTTTGCTATATGGTGACATATTTATGAATAATGAAATATATTTGAATAAAAGTAAAGTATCTAAATCCACTGATTTAATTTACAACTAATTTTCACCAGAATGTGAATGATAGTGTTAATGCCACTATCACTATCGGTTCTACTAGCTGTTAAGTGCTTCATTTATCTTTTGTATTAATTCCCTTTTGGTATAAACCAAAATTCTCAACTTTTTATTATATTTGTTTTACTACTTTTATGCCTTTTTTATAGAGGTAGCAATTTTATTTATAGGCTATTGACAAAAATTTAATAACCAAAATGATCATTGAACAAAATTGCGCTGTATCATGGTAACAAAACGCATCATTTGTAGCAAGTACGAAGTGGGTATATATGGGAAGAAATAAATGATGGTCGACAACGTGCCATAAAGTTAGAATTAGCGGCCATCAACTACTGTTCCGGGCGCAATGTGAATGTTGTGACGTGGTGACATGTTTAGCATCGCTCACTCCTGTGCGAATCGCGTTCGCGTTATGTCGAAATATCGCATCTAAATTTATTTGAAATGCTGCGCCTCTTGTTCCAACGCGAACACATTTACACTCATAAATCATTGCAATGAAAATGACGATAATTCTCATCATATGACATTTATTGTAAACACGTGAATAGCATAGCACGGTTTGTCTAATTAATACGCTGATTTATAAATCTAAAATAGACGCATGGCAAGATTTAAAAACTGCCACCAATCATAATAATAATAATGCGGCTGTGTACGCTGCAAAATTTGATCATCAATACAAAACGCAATGACGCATGGGGCAGTTAATGATGCATAACTTATGAGCAAGATATTACGGCCATTAGGCGGTTGCGAACGACGCAGGATATACTGACACCTGGACGGATGTGTTTTCATCTAATTATCAATTCGTTCGTAGAATTTAAAGTTTTTAATATATTGTTTTTCTATATTAAAAAAAAAGTATGAAAAAAAAGAATTTATTTGGACGTATTTTCGTTTTATTATATTGGCCATGAAGGTGACAATCTTCATGGCATTGAGTTTTTACACGGGATAGTTGTTACTCCTGGTACAGGGGGTAGCGGAGAGTTTAATGGGACTAATAGTCCACTTCTAGAAGAAAAGTCCGCGTAACAACATGAGTAATAAATAGTAAATAACTAGCTGTAAGTGGAATTCTGTCTTAAGGCAATTACGGCATCGTGCCTTAAGGCAAATTGCTGGAACTTCCCGTACCAAAAATTATTATTTTTTTTAAAAACGATTGACATTTTTGAAAAAAAATTACTTCGAAAAAATAAGATTTTTGAGAAACTATAAATTGGACAAAAAATTACTTTTTTTTGAAAAAAAAAATTAAAAAAAAATTTTTTTTTTTGAAAAAAAATTTTTTTTCTTTATTTTGACATATTGTGGAAGATCTGAACTTCTTTTTTCGAAGCAATCGTACTGCTTTAACTGCATAGGGACAAAATATAAAGCGCGTAAGCGCCGCGTCGCTGTCTAACGCATAAGCATTAGTACGGAACCCATAGGAATGTTAACAAAATGTATACTTATTGTTAAAATCTCTATAAAATATCTGATAATTTGATGTGCATATGTCTAATGGTCATTTTTGACCGCCAAATGGCTCATTTTTTTACTTTTTCCTCCATATCTCCGAAACCGCTAGACCTACCTTTATGAAAATTTTATCAACTCTTCATCTTGCCAATACAAGTAAAATGTTTTTTGAATTATTCAAATCGGATGCTCCGTTCTCTTAAAAACTGAGTTACCGTTTTCGGCACTTTTTGCCCCGTATCTTCGGAACGGCTAGACCTAACTTCGCCAAAAACTAATCAGCACGTCTCCTTATCAGTACGAATCGAATGTTTTTTGAATTATTCAAATCGGTTGATCCGTGTTCCCGAAATCGTCGACGAAAATTTGTATCCGCACATACATACACACACATACATACACACACACACACACACACACACACATACATCCATTTTTTCTAAGGTATGCCAAAATGTTCAGAAACCTCTGAAACGTAAAGATATATAAAAAATTTCATTTTCGATTTTTTTGCGATTACTATAACTTACCCTACGGGAAGTTAAATAAATCATCTTCAATTAGAACCCAGAGACAAATCAATAGTGTTATTAGAACTACAACAAATACATACAAATACAAAACAAATCAGTCTTTAATACAGTCCACAGCTACAAGGGTTCAATTATAATTAACTTCCCGTAGGGCAAGTTATAGTAATCGCAAAAAAATCGAAAATGAAAATTTTTATATATCTTTACGTTTCAGAGGTTTCTGAACATTTTGGCATACCTTAGAAAAAATGGATGTATGTGTGTGTGTGTGTGTGTGTGTATGTATGTATGTATGTGCGTGTGTGTATGTATGTGCGGATACAAATTTTCGTCGACAATTTCGGGAACACGGATCAACCGATTTGAATAATTTAAAAAACATTCGATTCGTATTGATAAGGAGACGTGCTGATTAGTTTTTGACGCAGGGAGGTCTAGCCGTTCCGAAGATACGGGGCAAAAAGTGCCGAAAACTGTAACTCAGTTTTTAAGAGAACGGAGCGTCCGATTTTAATAATTCAAAAAACATTTTACTTATATTGACAAGGTGAAGAACCGATCAAATTTTCATAAAGGCAGTTCTAGCGGTTTCGGAGACCTAATGAAAAAAGTAAAAAAAAATGCCATTTGGCGGTCAAAAATGATCATTAGACTTATGCACATCAAATTATCAGATATTTTATAGAGATTTTAACAATAAGTATGAATTTGGTTTACAGTCCTATGGGTTCCGTACCAATGTTTACGCGTTATACGGTGACGCGGCGCTTACGCGCTTTGATATTTCGTCTTTATGCAGTTAAAGCAGTACGATTGCTTTAGTTTGAAAGTTTAGATCTTTCAAAATATGTCAAAATAAAGAAAACATTTTTTTTTTGAAAAAAAAATTTTTTTTTCAAAAAAAAGTACTTTTGGTCTAATTTATAGTTTCTCAAAAATCTTATTTTTTTTAAGTAAATTTTTTTCAAAAATGTTAATCGTTTTTTGAAAAAAAAAATTGATACGGGAAATTCCAGCAATTTGCCTTAAGACACGATGCCTTAATTGCCTTAAGACAGAATTCCACTTACAGCTAGTTTTTTATAATTTTTTTTTTTCAAAAAAAAGTAATTTTTTGTCCAATTTATAGTTTCTCAAAAATCTTATTTTTTCAAAGTAATTTTTTTTCAAAAATGTTAATCGTTTTTAAAAAAATAATAATTTTTGGTACGGGAAGTTCCAGCAATTTGCCTTAAGGCACGATGCCTTAATTGCCTTAAGACAAAATTCCACTTACAGCTAGTTGTAATTATAACCCAACAGCCTGAGTTATCGAAGGAGAGTTTTGATAAATTCTACAACTACGTAACGCATATATACAGAATTAGTTCAGAAAATAATAACTATCGGACTTCACGAATTTAAATTTTTAATGACTTGAATACTTCATCAGAAGACATTGCTAAATGTTGATTTTTCTATATTAAAGTTAGATTGTCGTACAACTCAAGTCAAATCAACATAAACATTTTGCAATGGTCACAAAATAAAATTCTTAAAAAAATATTTGAGACACCCAAGTATGTCCCAAATTGCTTGAATCACCAAAACTCCAATGTACTATAACAAAACAAATTAGAAGACTTGCATCCATGTACAAGACAAGTCTGGAAAAGTGGAAATCATACGAACATCCTTTCCACACCCGTTGAAATTAGCTTATTCAAAATGTAATTTAGATTATTATTATTTTTATGTATCTTCTTCACAACTAATTTCCAAACTTTAAATAACTAGTACTAAGTATCATTTCAAAATATCATCTTCTTACACATTAGTTTTGATAATTATTTTAGAAGCTTAGAAGATATTTTTCAGATATCTGAATAGAAAAATTGGATGTTTATTGGATTTCTCATTTTGCTGTTAATTAACGTTTAAAGATATGGGTTTTATGTAAATTATGGTTTAATTTCCTGTTTTTTTAGCCTCGGTGAGGCATTATACATTGTTTGTGCTTTATATTCAATGTTATACAACAATCAGAATTATTGACAGAATTCTATAAGTTATAGAACTAACCAATAACATAAGAGAAATAAAAAAATAAAAAAGTCAATAACACAAATAAACATGAATAATAAATAAAGAAAAATATATAAACAAAAAATAAAAAGAAACAAATGGTAGTAATTACTCCAATAAGCAATTGGCTATGGATTACAATATTTTTTTCCGGAAGTTTTCTTAAAGGCGGATTATGAAGCAAATGTGCCATTATTGCATTAGAATGATAATAAATTTTTGCATGATGTTTAGAATTGCCATTCTTGAGGTCATTTACACTATAAAAAGGGATGCTGATGTGAAATTTTATCATATTTAAAATTTAGGCACCTTGGCAATGTACTGCCAGAAAGGATTATTTTTAACTAAAAACATATTTTTGATTCATGTTTCCAAAATGGATAAAAATAAATACTGGTTAATACCAACTTGTCCACTTTGCGGGTGTGTGGCACCCTGGCATTTACCACTAAATCTACATTGCAAAATGTTGGTAAATTTATTTATCTCGCACAGGTTGAGCGTTTATGCAGGTTACAGAAACGATCTCAATTATTTTTTAATTCGGTTCCTTTTTAATGACCGGATTTTAGAGCGTTCCGTATCCTCGGCGATCAACTTCGCTAATGATGCGCATGTTCAGATTACGACGGACGTTTTAATGTCACAATGCTGATTGACAGCAGTCGGCTGCTGAAAAGGATAAAATGGTTTTGAGATAAGAAAATTTACTTATTAAGCTTTATATTGTGAATAAAAAATCTTGTTCGGGTGTAACTGAAAATATGATGGCAATTTACAATGTTACCACCAGCATTCAAAATGATACAATAATGGAATGCATAGACTTTTTTGAGCACTTATAAACGCAATATATTTTTTATATTTGATTATTAACTCTATTGGAAAATATATATGATTCGCAAAATGCAAACTGGAATTACATTACTTGATTTAGAATTAATATATTTACTCAATTGGCAAATCTATGATTGACAGAATGCAAACTAGAATCATAAATGAAGTGAAAAGATTTTTAGACGGAAAAATAGGGACAACATTGAAGGAGGGCAAAGATTTGTATACACAATAAAAATTATAAATTATTTTTTTATTATCTAACTCATAATCTCTGTTTCACATTAGTACCTTATTACATTAAGGTTTTTTAAATAAATACTTTTTGTACAATCTAATTTTTGTATTTCAATATCCATCCCTAATAACAATTTTGCTATTTTAAGCATTTAATAGATATATCATTTTGTTGACAGTATTTAAAAAAATAATTTATTTTTCAGATGACTTTCGCCGTTGGCTGATAGACATGCAAACAGGTAAATTAAATTAATTTTAAATTTTGTCAGTATGAATCTAATTTATATTAAATTAGAATTTAGAATATATTAAAATATAAGCTTAAAATTTGCTAAGAGGGCGGTTATTAATCACGTGAGGATTTTAGGTGGAGGGGAGGATTTATTATCTACCTGAATTTAAAAAAAACAAACGATTTAAAAAAAAATCAAAAATTTTACGTTTTTTTTTAGCTAAAAACACGTGATGTTTGCTGGGGGAAGGGGGGGTAAATTTGAATATCACCACATATCATCAAAGGGGGGGGGGTATAAAAATCCTCAAAAAATCGATCACGTTATTGATGGACGCCCTCTAAGTATAATATAAAATATAAGTGAATGACTGATGACGAAAACATTATTGAATTAAATTGAACTAAATGAAAGTCCTGATAAATTTAATTGGGAAACACCGAAATTGATAAAAAGAAGTTAATGCTTTCCCAGAAAACCTGAATCGCTCGGCACAATAAATATTATTATAAAATGAATTTATATGTTTGTATGTCGAAGTAAATGCATGAATGTACTTTTTTTATTATATTTTTAACAGCAATCAGAACCTTACGTGCTATGAGCTGTTGGGCTGAAACTTCTATTTACTTCGTATTTTTAGATGGCAACTCAATGGTTAATCCATCCATATTTTAATGATTTTTGTTATTAGAATTAATCTAATAGGGCTGATTTTTTAGCGGTGCAGCAATGCCGGGCAAGGGCTATTTTCACTTGGAAACATATTGCTATCTATATTTCTAAGTGAAAATCGTTGTCACTGCTGCCTGACAACAGGCTGCTCGAAGTGGTTATCGAACCCGGGACCTCTGAAACAAGTCCCGTCGCTCTTAACCGCTTACCTAAGGGCGAGCCATGTATGAATGTATGAAATGTTTTTCGTAGTGTTTTTCAGAAAAGTCTGCACCAATTTCAAAAATCTAATTTGTTAGATAAAACGTGGGTAATGATCTGCTTTTTACAGTTAAAAGTTAAGTAAAAAATGGCATCTGTATTCATTTACAAACCTTATATTTCTTATCTTTTTTTCCCGCAACTCCATTCTTGAATTGGGTTCTGAAATTGTCAATACTAATAATCCCATCATCATAGCAATTATGCAATCAAAATCAATAAATATATCAATTTCTCACATGAAAACCTAATTACCATCAATCAATTGACAAGTATCCATTAGTAAGGCAATCATCGGTCCATTCTGTCGCTCAGTCTCCGAAGACATAAATCCGAATTCTGATTGATACATTGTCCTTCCCAGGACGTTATTAACGTGGCCAGGACGAAGTCTCGAAGACAAATAAGACAAACGGCCGTTTCAGGTATCTTAATAGCGTCTACTTCTCTCGATTTATGTGCCATCGAACTCTTATGGCACCGCATTTTTGCAGACCCGTGATGGAATATAAATCACGATATAAAAATGCATTCATCGACTTGTTTATCAGTTCGATGGGAATAATGATGATTATTTGAGTTCGAAAGGATGTAAAAGTATCGAATAATGGACCTTTTTTGTATTTTGAGAAAAAACTGAATGCAATGGATGGGTAATTTATCACTTGCTGATCATGAGATCAAACCTGGCGTTATAATCGAGCTTAAATTTTTTTTATTTTTTTTAAATAATTTTTGAAAGATTTAGCTTGGATTGGAGATTGGAGAATGAAGATATGGATTTTTTAAAAAATATTTATAAATTTTATTTTTTATAAATTTATCAAATAATAATTCAGATAAAAACAGCTTTTTTTAACTTTTATGCAAATCTCTACTCAAATATTTTTACCTTTTTTGAACAGCTATTCATGGTATTATAAAAACAACAACTTGTTTGTTTTGAAATTTGGATCGCAAATTAATGATTTTGACATGCTTATTTTACGTGTTGCGAAAAGGCTTAAATATAGGAAAATATTAATAATTTTTATTTATTGAGATCGTATGTCCTCTCCGATACCACAAGTTCATATTTATTTCCTTCTACATGAAATTCCTATGCATTTTTCAGCTAAAGGAATAAATGTCATAATTGAATAATGAAAGATTGCTATTGAATTTCTTTTAATTTATTGTTTTCAACTATTGATTAATTATTAATTATACGTACTTGATAAAGTGAATGTGGCTGACATTTATTGATTCATGAACAGAAATTATTAACAAATCGTAAATATTTCTGTATTTGAGTTTTAAAAGATTTTAGGCGTGTGGGAATCTAAAGTTATATAAACATTCCTTAAAACTAATATTTCTTCTTCTATTACATCATCTTTACAATATATATCTAAATATCATTAAAGTTTTTTTCTCTTATTTATTTTCCTACTTTTACAAATATGTTTTATCAATATATTCATTCTATAGTAACTCAAAAATCAACGGGCTATTTATACATAAACACATATGTATTCAATAAAAATTTCATTTAATTTCCTAAATAATAATTCCTAATATACCAAAGTTAAAAGGACGCAATTTTACTTAAATTGAATAATATTAGCCATCCAAACTGCAATTTACATGTTCATTATCACTGACATTTTGAGTCATAAATTGTGCATCGGATAACACGGATGTTCTATTCGATTAAATATAAAATATATTAAACTGATTATGAGACAAACCGAGTATCGAAACGTTTGAAAAATTTAAAATATTTAATAAATAGTAGCCAAATTTCATGTTTACATGAAATAGTGTCGTGTTGTTCATATTTCATAGTTAATTTAATTCATGCATATACATGAATACATACAACCATGTATAGATCCATACATACATCAATATACACATGCATACATACATAATTTACACATATATTTACACGTATACATAGATAAAACTAGCATACATACATACATACAGACTTACATACATACTTTCATACACACCTCCTTGCATACATACTACTACCCCGCATACATTTATTTTTTTCAATGGTTTTCTGAATGAATAACAATACTTTTGAAAAGCTTAATTATGAAAAATCAATTTTGATATTTTAATAATCTGCACACCGATAATATGCCTTAAGTTTAACCATATTTCAAAATCAATTCGACGTCATTAAAATGATTGAATGCAATGAACGTAGTATGATTGGTGAGTGGTGTGTGCAGCATCCAAGCAACGTTTGCCTCGAATGCGATAAATTTAATCCTTTCGTGGCACATTGAGGGAATTTGCCAAGATCGATCAGTTGTCACTTGTCAGGTTTCAAGTGTCAAGTGTCAGATATCACTTATCTCGCGCTAAAACCGTCAGCCGTGAGCGGCGGCGGCGGCTTACTCGTTCCGCCGATCGCGAGAGAGGGCTAGACTAGAATTAAAAATAGAAGGCTTTTAAGAATAATTTACACGTATGCAAATTAATTGTGTCGCGAATTAATTGTTATTTCATGTCGGTGACTGTAGTTTGATGGGAATTTGACAATTGTGATATTTATAATCAGTCTTACACAAATATTAGGGTTCAAACTAGGTGCATTTGGTCTTAAGGCAAGTTACATAAACTTTCCGATATGTGTAAATAATCAACTTAACCAACACGAGAGAATAAACAACTTCTAAAACTGTAGGAATAAAAGACACGGCCTATTAGTCCAAACTTGTAGGTCCATAAAATGTATCATATTATTCAAGACCATGAATTTTATTATTATAAAAATGAAATATTTAGTTTTTTTTTAGTTTTGTTTCACGTAGAAATAGCCCGGCCGATCTTCATGAAAAACTAGTTATTACAATTTCCAATATTTCGAAATAAAATTCTTAAAGTCGATTCAGGATGCTTGGCTAAAATATGCTCAAAAAAATTGGACTTTATACGCATTTTCTTCAGGAAGTTACTGAAAATTTTAAACTATTTTTACAAAACGGAATAGTTAGGAAAAAATGATAATAAAGTATTGCCATCATGATGAATGCTTTAGAAATTCTTATTCTTTAATATTATTATTTTTTTCTGAAACTTAAATTATAATGAACATTTTTGTAACTAATATTTTATTATGTTTGATAATTATTTATTTCAATAAAAAATTAATCGGTAATGCACTGTTATGTGAAAAAATGTTGATGTTAATTATTGACGTCTAAATTAAATTAAGTCATAGTTTTTTGTAATAAAAGAATAACGGAAGTTTAGATATTTAATTGTTAATTTAAGGGGGAGCCTGCTTTAGATGCTTCAAAAAATCGCATTTTTTGAGATTTTTTTAGGGAAGGAAATCAATATTTAATTGAAACCAAACTTTCAGGTTTTATTGATATATATTTTATTGATATATATTGTCAATGCGCCACGAGCGTGTAGGTGTCATTTGGCGGGAAAGATGCAATTTTCATTCGAAACAAAAAAAAACAAAACAATTGTATATTTGCGATAGTATAGATTCTAGTTGAACCTAAAAAATTCAGAAAAAATGAGAAATTCACCATTTGTTCGCAACTTGAAAAAAAATCACTTTAGATTGTTTAAAAAGTGGGTTAATTATAACATTTTTTTAGGTTCAACTAGAATATAATTTAAATAATTTGATTTTGTTTCGGGAGTAATTTTTGCAAAAAATCGATTTTTTAAGCTTCTAAAGCAGACTCCCCCCTTAGAGTCTATTTTTTAATATGTAATCAGTAATTATCAACCTTTATTGATACAGTTACGCTTCTGGGAGCATGTAAATATCACGATTAATGAATTAGTTATCTTTTACTTTAATAACAAATCATTCCATTCGCATGCAAAATGATCCATTTACACGCATGTTTAATAATCGCCGGCAGGTCAGTTAGCGAGACAGTTTATTTACATGAAGCATTTATGTGATGAATTGGACTAATAAAAATAATGAAAAATCAAGTTGCATTTATCATTACATAATATCACTTCAATTTTAATTTAATTCAATTATTATAGCAAATTTCTTTTTATGGCATGAGATATGTACAATCATATGACTTCGGACATGAAAAGTTAATAAATTACGAAATTTCCATAAAATATGTCAAAACTTATGTTTTTCTATTTTACTGGCACATAACTGTCCTCATCATTGCAGAGTAAAATAATTTTGTAGGAGAAAGTGTGTGCGCAGCAACAAAACTATTTATCGCGACCTTCAGAATCGTCCTTAGAAAGTTTGAAACCAGGAAGCGCGCTCTTTATGAATTGTAACATGCACTTTTACCTGAAAGCATTTTTTGCATAACTTGAAAATTGCATGCTGCTCTAAATATTCCGCAATTGTTTTGTTTACACGTGAAATTCGCAACAAACACGAAAAGAACCAGTTGAGATGAATATTGGTTTAATAAAAAATAATTAAAAGCATTTAAAATTATGAAATATATGTATATTTAATTTCATATTTATTAGTTTTAGTTAAATATTCATCTACAATATCTTGAGAAAATGTGTGTTGAAAATTGTATCTTCAATTATTTAGAGAAACAACTCAGACCATTCTGACTGAATTAAGAAAATTTATTATTATGACAAATTAGATTCAATTGTTAATTATGAAGTACCAGTTTCAAAACAACAAATTGATTATCAACTAATAATATAATCATATTTATCAATTCAATATCTTCAAATTCTAATAAGATTTATAAAATACGAGATACGAGTTATCACGGAAACAAGCGTCATCTACTATCATCATACAGCACCCCAAGCACAATTACGAAATATTACACTTTAATTTTATTGCTGGAAATAACTCTGGACAAATCCACAATAAATTACGAAAAAAGTGTATGAAAACGTACTCACATCAAACGCCCGTCTAGTTTTTTACGAGAGTCTCGTCATTGCCGCGCGAGCGTTTTGTGATGTGATGCGAGCAATAAACAAAAACGCTTAATTGCCCTCCTACACCGCGGCCAGGTACTACACTCACAATCAGCATAATTCCTGCCGTTTATAGGACGATACTTCGAGGAAAGATTACTCAAAAAAAAGTTAATTTCATATGCCTGTTCACATTTCCACCGGATAACACGAACCACAATTGTTGAGTTGAGCCACATTTCAACAATTCCACAGAACAAGAAAGTTGTATTGTATGATAATTTTGGGATTGTATTGAATTTTATGTTCGGAGGAAAGATTACTCAAAAAAAAAATTAACCCCATATGCCTGTTCACTTTTCCATCGAATGATAAGAAAATTGTGTGAACCACATTTCAACAATTTCCCAGAACAAGAAAGTTCTAATGTATGATAATTTGGGGATAGAATTGAATTTTATATCAGTGCCAACTAATTTTACGCAGTAAAAAACAATAATGAATACGAATTTGATAAATTTGTTTTTATTTGTGACTGACTTAAAGTATTTTATGGCGGGATATTTTACAAAAAGTTGTTAGGATATATTGTCAATAGTTCTTGACGTCTGATTGGGAATAGTATGATTTTTGGAGTTTTTACAATGTTGTACATGTTTGCATTTTGTTGAACAAGCTAATTTGGTATGTACCAGAAAAACAAAGATCTTACTACATATTTTGTTTTGGAATCTCTGCAGAATATTGATATTGTTTCTGAAACATCATAAATTGGTTTCAACGTCCTATTCAAACCAAGCTAGTTTGATCTTGGTTTTGGTAGTTTTTATGTCGCAGGAATATTGACATTGATAAACACAGAATATTAATATTGCTTTTTCTGGAACATCAGAAATTGGCTCCAACGTCCCTTTCGAACCAAGTTGGTTTGGTCTTGATTTCGGTATTTTTATGTCACAGGAATATTGATATTGATAGTCACAGAATTTTGATATTGCTTTTTCTGGAACATCAGAAATTGGCTCTAACGTTCCTTTCGAACCAAGCTGGTTTGGTCTTGGTTTTGATTTTTTATGTTACAGGAATATTGATATTGATAGTCACAAAATATTGATATTGCTTCTTCTGGAACATCAGCAGGTTTGAATCACAGGAATAATGATATTGATAGTCACAAAATATTGATATTTATAGTTACAGAATATTATTGATATTGCTTCTTCTGGAACATCAGAAATTGGGTACAACGTTTCTTCCTAGTCAAGCTGGTTTGGTCTTGGTTTTGATATTTTTTATGTCACAGGAATATCGACATTGATAGGCACAGAATATTGATATTGCTTCCTCTGGAACATCAGAAGATCTGAATCACAGGAATATTGATATTGATAGTCACAAAATATTGATATTGATAGTCACAAAATATTGATATTGATAGTCACAGAATATTATTGATATTGCTTCTTCTGCTTTCATTTCGATATTGACATTCTAGTCAAGCTGATTTGCATTTGGTTTCGATATTTTTTTATGTCACAGGAATATTGATATTGACAGCCACAAAATATTGATATTTCTTCTTCTGGAACATCAGAAATTGGTTTCAGCGTGATCTTCTAGTCAGGCTGATTTTGTCTAGATTTTGATAATTTTGATGTCACAGGAATAATGATATTGATAGTCACAAAATACTGATATTGCTTTTTCTGGAACATCAAAAATTGGCTCCAGCGTCTCCTTCTAGTCAGGCTGAGATTAGTCTAGGCTTTGATATTTTTTATGTCACAGGTAAATTGATATTGATAGTCGCAGAATATTATTATTGCTTCTTCTGGATGCTAATTTGCTTTAGTTTTAATATTTTTTATGTCACAGGAATATTGATATTGATAATCACTGAATATTGATACTGCTTTTTCTGGAACTTCAGAAATTGGCTCCAGCGTGACATTCTATTCAGGCTGATTTTGTCTAGATTTTGGTATTTTTTTGTCATAGGGATATTGATATTGATAGTCACAAAATACTGATATTGTATCTACCGGTACATCAGAAATTGGCTCCAGCGTCACTTTCTATAGTTTGGTCCAGCCTTTGATATTTTTTTGATAATCACTTAATATTGATATTGCTTCTTCTGAAACATCAGAATTTGGCTTCAGCTTTCATATTTTTCATGTCATAAAAGTACTGACATTGATAGTCACATAATATTGATATTTCTTTCTCTACAACATCAGAAATTGGCTTCAGCGTGACATCCCATTCAGGCTGATTTTGTCTAAGCTTTGATATTTTTTCATGTCACAGGCATAATGATAGCAAATACAATTAAAGTATCATTAAGACAAAAGAGCAAGCTGATTCCAGAATAAACCTTGTAAATGTGCAAACTATCTAATAATCAATCTTTGCAAATGACTGCAATAATATTTACCATTATCATCTTTTATATGAGGAGTTTGAGTAAATCGCCCCCGATATTTATGTCTATTAACCGTTTGGCTAATTCAGCTGTGTCCATTTCTCGTGTGTCACTTGTTCAAAAAACACAGTAGTACACGAATTCCTGACACATGTGACACCATGAAAACGCAATGCCAGAAATAAATTGTAATGATTTGTTGCATCCGAGTGGCGCGGCGCACTCGCTTCATTCCGGGCAATGCACAGATTGATACCGGCGATCAGGTAATTTGAGAACGAGACCGATACTACGAGGATTGATACTATGAGGATCTATCGGACTGTGTGCGGCAATGGTTTTGTTTTCTTCCTTTTATATGTCTATTTTTGATGTATTTTTATGGTTTATGTGCGCACTGGTGCATGATATGAAGATACACATGGGTACATGGGAGGATTGATAGAAAGCCACTTGGTTAAAGTTATGATAGATTATTGAACACATTATTGTTATAATTATTATTATTATATACTCATCCCATTATGAATGCTAGTAGAAATAACATAACTTTATGTAAAGAAGTTTAAACGAATGACTTCTGCAAAATGAATAATTCTACAAACTTATTTTTTATATTACCCACCAAATACGGTTAATGTTAATACAAATAGGTGTGATAATATATGACGTTTCATAAAAATTACTGGAATATCGATCATGCATATAGAAAAATTGGCTAAAGATTGTAACAACTAGTCGGAAAAACTGGTACCATCCAGTATACGAAGACAACTAAAATAAATATGTTGCCAGAAATCTACTTCCTAATTACTTTAATTTTATACGTTCTGTAATCGCAAGATCGCTGAATACTTCTATCATTCAGTGTCATACAATAGTGATACATATCCAATTTTCTTATTATTCACAGTTTATTAGTGGAACTTATTGCAGTTAAAACATTCCACTTATATTGCGTTTGAAAAACATCAAATAGGCACTGCTTTGAATTATTTTTATTTTATTATGAATAATTATTAGAAGGTACTGTTATGTGCGATAGCAAAATTGTGTACATAGGAACATAATTCAAACATAGTCTAATAAGTCATAGTTTGAATGAAAATTCTTGTCATTTAAAGTGGATAGGGCAGCTGACTATTTTAATCATTTTCAAACACCACATCAATTTCTTCTGGTTGTAAAATTTTTAAAAAGCCAATGTATAAGTGTATATTGGTTGGGTATATTGGTAAGGATTTCATACTATTATAATAATTATCAAATTTTATTTTAATTTCAATGATGTAAAATAACATCTTACGTGGACATCCTGAATAAACTTAAGGGAAAAAACAGGAAACAGCTTTTATACGACTTTTTGCGACCATCTACTGCTTACACCTGGCGTTTAAACTATGGGTTTAAGAAATATGAAATACGTGCCATGTGGATTTAGTTAAAAAAATTACGTTTCATAATTATAATACAAAATAAGCCAATGGCTAACATTGCTATAATTGTCTAACTCTTCATATATGAAATGTATATTCTTTCTCTGTCTAATAAAAAATTCTAAATTTTTAACATATTGGTAAGATTTTTTAACTTTCCGATCAAGAACTGCTGTTTCCTTTACGTTTCAAGTCATTCTGAATCGAATGAAACCAAATTTGGCAAAAGTATGTAAACGACGTTTTCATAAAAACGGCTAGACCGATTTGAAAAAAATTAAAAGTCATTCTATGTTACGCGATAAGGATTATTTTTAGAGCACGAAAATATGAAATGCAATATTTTAATCAAATTAATTTAAATTATCCAATTGCAGAAATTATAAGTGTGTTTCGAAGATATCAATTGATCGTTTTTAATGAAAACGACATCTTCATTTTTGAAATAAACATTTAAACATTTTGTCTAAATTGCTAATTCTAATCCTTGTTGATAAAATTGACCATTTTCACTATTGGGAAGTTTATGTAACTTACCTTAGGATAAAATGCTACTTACGACTGGTTTTATCTAGGAATTTAGTTCAATCCAATCATACGGTTTTTCTCACACACTGCACAATTGACAAACGTAAAGTAAATCTAGCCAAAGCGATAGAAGCATTTGAATCTTGCGAAATCACGTTTATTGACTATTGCATAATCAATACCTAGAAAACACCGTGTGATTTGAGCGGCGGTAGCAATATGAAATCCACAAGCGTGCCTTCTGCGCTGTGACACCCATGTGGATTTCAGATCACTAGTGTCACTCGGTATTTACTGGATAATGATCAATCGTATTGATTTTAAGATGGTATTAAAACTTTTTCCGAATCCGAATAAAAAATCTGATATTTTACCCATGTGAGATCTATGTGGATTTCAGATAGCTACCGCCGCTCAGTGTTTGCTGGATAATGATTAATCGTATTGATTTTAAGATGGTATTAAAATTTATTCCGAATCCGAATAAAAAACCTGATATTTTAGAACGCTCTTCACGAAATAAAACTTGATTGTTAGCAATTTGAAATCCACAAGCGTGCCTTCTGCGCTGTGACACCCATGTGGATTTCAGATCACTAGTGTCACTCGGTATTTACTGGATAATGATCAATCGTATTGATTTTAAGATGGTATTAAAACTTTTTCCGAATCCGAATAAAAAATCTGATATTTTACCCATGTGAGATCTATGTGGATTTCAGATAGCTACCGCCGCTCAGTGTTTGCTGGATAATGATTAATCGTATTGATTTTAAGATGGTATTAAAATTTATTCCGAATCCGAATAAAAAACCTGATATTTTAGAACGCTCTTCACGAAATAAAACTTGATTGTTAGCAATATGAAATCCACAAGCGTGCCTTCTGCGCTGTGACACCCATGTGGATTTCAGATCACTAGTGTCACTCGGTATTTACTGGATAATGATCAATCGTATTGATTTTAAGATGGTATTAAAACTTTTTCCGAATCCGAATAAAAAATCTGATATTTTACCCATGTGGAATCTATGTAGATTTCAGATCGCTACCGCTGCTCTGTGTTTACTGGATAATGATTAATTGTATTGATTTTAAGATGGTATCAAATTTTTTCCGAATCCGAATAAAAAACCTGATATTTTAGGACGCTTCTTACGAAATAAAACTTGATCGTTAAGGTGGTGTATGATTGATCATTAGAAAAACATACTTATGGAATTTCTATTATTAGTTATTATATGCATATTTGCAAATTGTCTCTAAATTCTATAACCATTTAAATAAATATTAATCACTTGGTAAACAACTGTAAATTTATTAAAGTAATTTCCCGAAATTGCACCGATTTCATATTTCATTAAAAAGTGCAACAAAAAGCGCCGTGATGAACAATCCAGTGGCGAGCACTCTAATCACTCGTAACACGTATGTGAATTATAAATATGCGGTGCACGCGCTCTTGTCTCTCCCGCCGACCGTTCGTCCGGTCGTCCGCCGTCCGCCGTCCACTGTGCATTGTGACCGCTATGGTTAGTTGATTTGATGCATGTGTGAATGTCACTCGTTAAAATTTTATTTCGGATCGTAAATTAAATACGGGGACATCATATACATTTTTAAATTATATTTTTAAACGTTTACATCGTGCGTGCGAGTCACGATGTTATACAGATATATTATTTTAGTTAATTGAGAAGTTTTCTTGTTTCGGCTCGATATTTATGGGTCTGCGGTGGGATTTGTTTTATACTAGTTTTATTGGATTAAAGTTATCGATGACCATGCATATAAGGTTTTATTAATTAAATTATTTTTATACACTACAAATATGAAGCTGTTGTGGAATATTTTAGAAAAAGAAGACGTGTGCGTGCTTGTATAATTGAATGGACATTGATGATTTATCAATAAGATATAAATGAAAAAACAGGCATTTTCCTCACCCGAGGAACGGTTATGACGGGCCTAAAAATAGCTTAAAAAACGATAGTATAAACACCAAAATTGTGAAGACACACTTCAATATAATTATTGAAACAAAGCTTATGAATATAACTATAAATAACAAAACAAAAGAAATCATTGTAATTTTCATTCTTCGTTTGTTTCTTGTATTGAATTTTCCTTTCACTTTCTCTATTTTGTCTTAGTTAAGTTAGATTTTTTTATCTGTTTAATCTTCAGAAAATGATAAAAAATACATGTCATATAATTGCTGATACTTAATTTTTTTTATGTCGGCTTCTGAGTATTTAGCCACCTTCAAGATTTTTATTTATTTACATTCTATACCAATTTTTATATTATATTCACTCTATATATATATATATATATATATATATATATATATATATATATCTAACTCTATATTCTTCTTCTTCTTAATTTCTTCAATTTTTGCTGTTTTCTATCAAATTTCCAATTCTATTCAAATTCTATCTTTATTCTATTTTTCTTCTTCATTCTTCTTTTTATTATCAGAAATTCTGATATTTTTTCTTCTTACTCCTAATACAATTCAGCTTTTCGAATTCTGTAATTCCTAATTTTCTTAATTTTCATTCAATTTCTACTTAACAAATACAATTTTTATTTAATTTCAAATTAACTACACAAATTTTTTCTTTCATAACTACTAATGTTTAACTTATAGCAAAATAACTAACAAAGTGATCTATATGTATAGTAATAGTTAAAAGAATCGAACAAAAAAAACAATAATATCTATACTCTATATCCCAATTTTAAGGTATGGAAAACAATCGATAAAATTGTAAATTGTAAATGAAAAGCAGATTGAAAATTAGGCTCATTAAGCCAAATTTGAGATAAAGAATTTTTATTCTCATATCTCAGCTTTAACTTAACCCCATCCACCCCTTCCTCGTGTCACTTCATATTGAACACAATATTTAGTTGAAAATTGATTACGTTATTCGAACATGACGGAAACACTGCCCTACCCTACGACTCATAAGACTCAAAGTGTCCGATGCAACGAGCTTTTCCGAGAACAAAATGCGAAAGCTCCTTACTCTTCAGAATAATTTCAAGAATAATTTTTATTTTCATATATCGACTTTATCTTAACCCCTTCCACCCCACCTTTGTGTCACTCCATATTGAACACAATATTTAGCTGAAAATTGATTACGTTATTCGAACATGACGGAAACACTGTCCTACGACACATAAGACTCAAAGTGTCCGATGCAACGAGCTTTTCCTAGAACAAAACGCGAAAGCTCCTTACTCTTCTTAGCCCTCAGCACAGTGTTACAGCCTCGTTAATGTTGAGTGGCGTGTAAATAAAAAGCAGATTGAAAATTAAGCTCATTAAGCCAAATTTGAGATAAATAATTTTTATTCTCATATCTGAGCTTTAACTTAACCCCATCCACCCCACCTTCGTGTCACTTCATATAGAACACAACAATATTTAGTTGAAAATTGATTACGTTATTCGAACATGACGGAAACACTGTCCTACGACACATAAGACTCAAAGTGTCCGATGCAACGAGCTTTTCCTAGAACAAAACGCGAAAGCTCCTTACTCTTCTTAGCCCTCAGTACAGTGTTACAGCCTCGTTAATGTTGAGTGGCGTGTAAATAAAAAGCAGATTGAAAATTAAGCTCATTAAGCCAAATTTGAGATAAAGAATTTTTATTCTCATATCTGAGCTTTAACTTAACCCCATCCACACCTTCCTTGTGTCACTTCATATCGAACACAACAATATTTAGTTGAAAATTGATTACGTTATTCGAACATGACGGAAACACTGCCCTACGACACATAAGACTCAAGGTGTCCGATGCAACGAGCTTTTCCTAGAACAAAATGCGAAAGCTCCTTACTCTTCTTCTCTTCTTAGCCCTTAGCACTGTGTTACAGCCTCGTTAATGTTGAGTGGCGTTTCCTAGCGGCCGGTAGCAACACTGAGCTGGGAGGTGGTCACTGCTACTTTATCCCGTGTCATCACTCGAACTACCCTGTTCGCCGGATTCTAGAATGATTGATTCGGACACCGTGTACTTCGGGCTGTACTGGGTTAGATTCTAATTAGTGTGTTTGCTTGCGGTCTATGTTGAATCTTAAGGTGAAGCGGAAGGAGTGCGAAAGTGTGGGGGAAGGATAAAGGAATAATTCGGAATTATGGGATTTATATAAGAATATGATATGTATGTGGTATTGTGATTTGAAACAAATTATTGGATTTTTTTGTCTTACGAATTATTAATAAGTCTGAAATATTAAATCCATTAAGAGGCACAACTAGTGTAACCGCCTAAAAAAAGGTGATTTTTAGGAATTTATATTGAAAAACTACATTATCAATCATTTCAAAATTTTCTGAATATATTTATACATGTTTTAAGAATACTTAGTAAAACTTTTGAAGAAAAAAATGAAATATTTTTTAAGTTATCGTCGATCTCCAACGGCGCGATAAAAAAAGGCCCTTCACTGCTGCAGTGATTCCGGCCTTCTACGTGGATGAAATTTAAAAAAAAAATCTCGTTAAACTAGATAATATTGTCTGTGAATTGAACTACAATAAAGAAAAAAAATAAAAAATGGACAAAATGACGGCGTTTTTTTTTTAAAAAAAGTCGAATTTTACCCAAAAATTTGGTCGTTTTTGGACTCCCAAAATTCGATTTTTGATCCGATCAAAAAATTGATAGTTCATTTTACGGAGAACTATATATAGAACATATAAAAAAAAATGATAGTGATCGGATCATTTGTTTTTGAGTAATCGCTGCAGCAAATTCGGAAAATGCTGTTTCGAGAAAAACGCGTTTAAAGATTAAATAATCGTTATACTATATACTATTTAAATGGCTGTGTCTCAAAAACTGTTCAAGATATCGATTTAAAATTTTGGTATGTTATTTTTAAAGGTATAACCTATTGAAATATGAAAAAATCAAAAATTCGATTTTTTTTAAATTTCACACTAGTTGTGCCCCTTAAACAAAGCCTTAGGTACAATGAAATGAATTTGAAATATCTAAAATTATCTGAAATTTTAATATTAAGTTTCATTATTGTTGTACAATTTGTTTATGAATTTAAATTTTTAAAATTTTTGAATATTTATAATTTTTTTTGAAAATATCTTTCATATGGTAGTATGTATATATATATTTAAGATCATCCCCGATCTCTGTCGAGATTATCAAATCTATCGAGAGGTAATTTCTAATACATAGTTACATACATGCATTTGCAATCTCTGTATAAAAGTAGATTAGTATTATTTTAAGGCTTAAAACAGCTTATATTTATGCAAAAAACTAGAATCAGATAGGAACTTGTAATGATTTTCGAAGATTCAAGTATGAATTTGAAATGATTTACTCGAACAATTAAAATATTTGTAGGGATGATATTGTATAAGAATACGAAATTTATGTAGGTATTAATGCGGAACCCAAAACTTTGTACATATTAATATATTTTCATTAAAAAAACTAATATAATTTAGTTGAGCTTCATGTTTATACACTCATATAACCTCAGAAATTAATTTGTGCAATAGTTACTAAAAACAGACCTACTTATGATTATTTGATTGTTTTGATCACATTAACTAAATAAATACATAGATCAGTGGTTTACAACCATTTTCGCACCGCGTCCCCCTTAATTTTTCTACAATTTTATTTCATAAATACTCAACTGATATTATCAGACAAATTAATATGCAATATTATGTAAAAATGTGCATAAAAAATAAATTGTTTTTTCGTTTTCTTACATCGTTTCTAAATTCTTGGTTTATTTTCGATTATGATTAGTTGATCATTTTGATCAAATTAACTAAATAAATATATAGATCAGTGGTTTACAACCATTTTCGCACCGCATCTTCCTTAATTTTTCAACGATTTTATCTTATAATAATTGATATATATTATAATATGCAATATCATATAAAAATATGCGTAAAATTTTAATTATTTTTGGTTTGTTTTTTATATCATTTCAAAAGTTTTGCTTTATTTTCGAAAATAGTATTTTGGAAAGTTCTGTACATGCCCTCCTGTAACAGCCAGGCACCCCCTGAAGAGGTTGGATACTCCGCGGTTTAGATGTTTTCTGTCTAACAATTAGCTTTTATTTGTTCATTCACAGGCTTAGTGCTGATTCCAATATGATTCGAATTAGGTTTTTTTTCTGATTAGAATCATTCGAATCAGAAAATTTTCGAGTAGGCACATCATCAATATTATCCATATCGTATAAAAATTAATTATATGATTAGTTTATGATAATGTTTTTAATTTAACCAATATTTAATTTATATTAATTAGATATAAAGAATTCGAGAGTGTATATCCGCGTGTGAAAGACACGCCCGCCACCGTTCTGCGCAACGAGAGACCGTTGATCGTCCGATTCCTTCAATTTTACGAGATTCCCCGCTTCGGTAGTAAAACATTTTACGGGCATTTCATGATCACTTTTATTCACTCTTACTTTCTGCCGGCACAGTTTTTTTTATTATTATTTATTTAACTACATGTACGTCTACGACACGTATAGCGGACTCTTGTAACATCAGCTGTAAACTTTCTATAAGACCGAAGCCATGAATCGTTCGTGAGACCTCTCAAGAATGTCTTATTTTTAGAGATCATAAAATTACTTTAAACGCGGCACTTAACGTCTCATAAACATACAATGTTTGTTATTGGTTAGTTTTATGGGTGCATTGTTTGTGATGGATATTGCAAATATATAGATACTTGTGTACGCGGGAGTGGGCGAGTAGGAAATATTGTCAGCCACCTGAATTACTGCGTATGTAGTATTGTAATTTACTATTTATGCTGATAGTAGGACATTATTTATAGCGAATAAAATGAAACAGCCAGTGTCATTTTAGCAGTAGATAAGTTAATGCTTCCTGAAAGAATAAATTGATGAGAACATCAAAACTATACTTACATCTTACATCATATATGAATAAAGATTAGCTTGACATAAATGATTTATAAAACATTTTTAAAAAAAATTTCAAGTTATTCAAAAAACTTGATTTTTTTCAAAAATTTCAAAATTATCTAATTATCTAATATCTATTTTTTCTTTCCCCTAGTTTGGTAAAACTCAATAAGATCATTTGCTATGTTTTGCACAATTAAATTTAACACAATTCCAATACCATAAATCGATTATCTACATATATATATAAAAATAAGTCGGGTTTTCCTTCCTGACAATATAACTCCAGAACGCACGAACCGCTTTCGACAATTTTGCATTCGTTGGAAAGGTCTCGGGCTCCGCAAGGTTTATAGCTAGAAAATTAATGGTGCATGGCATCGTGCCTAATGCAAATTGCGGGAACTTCACGCACCGTAATTAAAAATTCGAGTAATGACATTAGTGAGAATTATCAGAATTATGCTTGGTTAAGTCAACGAGCAATTATTGCCGCAAAGAATAATGATGTACGCACTGAATTTCACCATTCAATCAATAATTACTGGCGATTTGGTGACATACCAATGATTCCGACTGTTCGCCTTGCGTTCGCAATGACAATTAACAAGTCGCAAGGCCAATCGCTTAGTGTTTGCGGGATAAATTTCAAATAGATTATTTAGAAAATCATTGTTTTTCACATGGGCAGTTATATGTTGCCTGTTCACGAGTTAGAAACCCATCCGCTTTGTTTGTGTTAACGTCAGACCACAAAACAAAAAATGTGGTTTACCAAAGAGCACTTCAATAAAACGGATAATTTGCGGATTCACTTTCATTTCCTTAGAGAAGTTCAACTAAAAAACACTTCATTGTTGTAATCGAAATTAATTCATTACTGTTGTATAATAAAATCAATTTTTTTCTTTTGAAATATAAATGAAATATAACAAACAAAAAATTTCTTCTTATTTCTCACAAAACCATCTGGTGGCGAAACGGAGTTCGTCGGGTTTGCTAATCATATATAAAACAGTAATCGACTGGATTTTATTTGGATAAGTTATAACTTTTTCTTTGATAC
Organism: Ctenocephalides felis; assembly: GCF_003426905.1. Taxonomy (NCBI): domain Eukaryota; kingdom Metazoa; phylum Arthropoda; class Insecta; order Siphonaptera; family Pulicidae; genus Ctenocephalides; species Ctenocephalides felis. The sequence continues at coordinate 44,058,329 of NW_020539725.1, read as the reverse complement.
CATCATCGAGCTGGTGGGTAGGGGTGCCGTTTGTATATATCGTGCGAGGGAAGTATGCACTGCGATACGTACGAGCCGGCGCTGGCTTTCCGATGCGTTGATGGTCTTTGTCATGCGACCGCAAATCGAAACGATAATTGTGTTTCGTAATTAGCGATATTTTAGTGTCGCGCTCGTACGTGCTTTGCGATGAGCGATTCACATTTCATACGCTTTGTGTTAGCCGAATAAGTTAAGTGAAGAGGAATGGACACGCCAGACATCGGGCTACGGGCAGCCTGTTTGATAATAATTATGTTTTATTTCCATATCTGCATTGTTTTATTTAAACTCACACACTCAAATATATATACACGAGATGAGTCTTGGATTCAAAAAAATCCAAATAAAAATAAACATGTGTTTTGAAATTAAATATACAATTTTGATGTATCATCATATCCAGGTACTCTGTCAAGCGTTCAATATTTACTACACCATTGAAGTCTTCATTTGCAGCCAAATGGTTGAAATAAGAGCAATAAATAATTAACTATCCATTATATACATTTCGACACCGCATGTGTGTCATCATTTAGCACGTTGAACAATTTCTAAAAAATATTTTACAAAGTTTCAAAAATTTACAAAATTACAAGGAGATATGACAAATAAAAATATCAATACATACCAAACCGGAAGAAAAAAAAACAAATCAATAAAATAAAATAATAAACTATGAGTTAAATAATAAAATTATGTACTTAGCCACATGATTATTTTTGTCACTGGATTGATTCTAAACTCTAAGCGGCAAGTCCAATTTCGATAAATCTTTTTGTCTTTGTCCAATTAGATTCATACATGTTAATGAAACAAGAAAAAATAATAATAGTGAGTTTGATGGGAATCGCAAGTTGTCTGTATAATAATAATATATAAAAATATTAATTAAAATAATGCCCGTCTGGCCTGCTTTTATTTATATTAATAATAATAATATGCAATAATTAAAATTACACAATGTATGCGTAATCCACAAAATAACTCAACCATTCCTTTTTGGAAATTCTGCAAGTTATGGTACAATTATCAAATTTGTTTACATAATTGATATATGAAAAAAAAAACTTTATTTTGCCAAACAGTATATATAGCAATATGTATCCAAGTTAAAATAACCCTTGCCCGGCATTGCTGCAATATCCCAATTAGAAGACGACCGTGGGATTTTCTTCTAATAAACTAACTAAACTAACTATTTTTTTGAATATGCTATAAAAATGAATGAATATTTTCTCTTTTTTTTACCTTCCCGTAGGGCAAGTTATAGTAATCGCAAAAAAATCGAAAACGAAAATTTTTATATATCTTTACGTTTCAAAACCTTCTGAATATTTTGGCATACCTTAGAAAAAATGGATGTATGTGTGTGTATATATGTGTGTGCGAATACAAATTTTCTTTAACGATTTCGGGAACACGGATGAAGCGATTTGAATAATTCAAAAAACATTCGATTTGTATTGATAAGGAGACTTGCTGATTTGTTTTTGGCGAAGGCAGATCTAGCCGTTCCGAAGATACGGGGCAAAAAATGCCAAAAGCGGTAATTCAGTTTTTAAGAGAACGGAGCGTCCGATTTGAATAATTCAAAGAACATTTTACTTGTTTTAACAAGATGAAGAACTGATCATATTTTCATGAAAATAGGTCTAGCGGTTTCGGAGGTCTAGTAAAAAAAGTAAAAAATGCCATTTGGCGTTCAAAAATGATCATTAGACATATGCTTATCAAATTATTAGATATTTTATAAAAATTTTAACAATAAGTATAAATTTGTTTACTTTCCTATGGGTTCCGTACCAGTGTTTATCCGTTAGACGGCAACGCGGCGCTTGCGCGCTTCTATATTTCGTCTCTATGCAGTTAAAGCAGTACGATTGCTTTGAAAAAAGTTCAGAATTTGCAAAATATTTCAAAATAAATTTTTCTTCAAGGAGCCTTTTTTTTTTCAAAAAAAAGTAAATTTTTGTCAAAAATTTATAGTTTCTCAAAAATCTTTTTTTTCAGAATAAATTTTTTTCAAAAATGTTAATCTTTTTTAAAAAAAATAGTTTTTGTTACGGAAAGTTCCAGCAATTTGCCTTAAGGCACGATGCCATGCACTACTTTATTTGAAAGTATAAATATAAAAGTAAAATACATCTCACTAGTTTGCTTTCTAAGAAGATCGTTCTTAACAATGAGCAGTGCTCAATTCATCTTATAGAACATGTAATAGTTCTGATTGCTATAAAAATTCAAACATAAAAAAAATCGAACAAAAGTTTTTTTTATTATATAAAACCATCAGTATATATGCAAAACGACAGATATTTGAACATTTTTAGAACTTTGATATAAATGTCTTTTATTAGTAAAAAACGATTAAATTTGAAAATTATTGTGAAATTATTTGGTAATCAATATATAAATCCTACAAAGGTCATCTCCATGCATGTCTCATGGGGAAAGCATCCCCCCCCTTGACCTATCCCCAAAAACTTTATCCAATAATCTGTGTGCAAAAAGAAGTGATTGCTCCGAATGCAACCCCGGCACGGTTCTCGTCGAAATGCAATAATATGACCGACTAACTGCGGCGGCTCCGTCGTCTTTCGCCTCTCGCCTCTCGGCAACAATATCGCACGGCGGCGGTTGTGTTGACAACTATAACGAGTCAAGTTCACTTTGGTGGGAAATGTCGTGCGGTAATAGTCTACTACTGAGTTTACGATATACTCATTCGCGCATGTAATCTTGCCAGCGTTAAACTAAACTAAACACATAAACTCGAATAGATTTCATCGGAAATTGTTACTGAATCGGGGAGGTTTAATGCAAATTAAAAAAGATATTTGAAATTTTTATCTTTTCATATCTAGATAGGTTGTCAGGTACTCAGGTCAAGTCGCTCTTGGTTTTTTTACATTTTTTATTATTTAAAAAGAAAAGTCTGCAAGAAATATTTAAAATTGAGAAACTGAAATGGGCTTAAGGGGCACAACTAGCGTAACCGCCTAAAAAAGGTGATTTTTGGGAATTTATATTAAAAAAACTACTTTATCAATCATTTCAAAATTTTAGGAATATATTTATACATGTTTTAATAATACATAGTAAAATTTTTGAAGAAAAAAAATAAATGTTTTTTAAGTTATCGCCGATCTCCAACGGCGCGACAAAAAAAGGCCCTTCACTGCTGCAGTGATTCCGGCCTTCTACGTGGATGAAATTAAAAAAAAAAATCACGATAAATTAGATAATATTGACTGTAAAATGAACTACGATAAAGAAAAAAAATCAAAAATTGACAAAATGACGACGTTTTTTAAAAAAAAGTCGAATTTTACTCAAAATTTTGGTCGTTTTTGGACTGCCAAAATTTGATTTTTGATCCGATCAAAAAATCGATAGCTCTTTTTACGGAGAACTATATATAGAACATATAAAAAAATTGATTGTGATCGGATCATTTGTTTTTGAGTTATCGCTGCAGCGAATTCGGAAAATGCTGTTTCGAGAAAAACGCGTTTAAAGATTAAATGATCGTTATACTATATACTATATATATATATATACTCTTTGAATGGTAACTCAAAAACTATTTAAAATATCGATTTAAAATTTGGGTATGTTATTTTTAAAGCTAAAACCTATCGAAATATGGAAAAATTGAAAATTCGATGTTTTAAAAATTTCACACTAGTTGTGCCCCTTAAACTAAAATTGATTTACTAAATTTGTTTAGTTTTTTTTTTGCAAATATTATTTAAAATTATACGTCTGTAAATGAAAACGTTCGCAAGTATAGGGTCCGCCAAATAACATTTTTTGAAAATTCGAAAATAAAAGTACTGTATATTTTCTCTAATTTCTTTTTTTATTTGAAAGTATTATCCTTCTGGCTAATAATGGAAAAAAAATCATTCAAATGAATGAATGGCTGCCAAATATAATGTTAGATTGCTTTTTTTGCAAATACTATGAAAAACTACTTTTAACACTAACTTTTTTGTTGAAAATTAACTAAATGAAAAGTAACTAAACAAACTATTTTATTTAAGACGCTAAAAAAAAAACCATAAATATCCTCATTATTTGTAGGTCAAGATTTGACCAGGGCCATTTTTATTTAACCCGGGACTCTTTGGGGTAGGGGGTATAATTGTATGAATATAAATTCCTATAACTTATAATAACGACGAGACTAGCAATAGTAATAAGGGAAGAAGGTTGTAGCTTCAAGATCAATATAAATCATAAACTAAATAGTGGTTTTATTCACATATCTTATGGTGGTGGAATATTTATAATTTACAGTCTGCTTAATATCTAATTAATCATAGTGATCCTCACCATTTCTTCTGATTTGAATTTGAGTTTTCAGCTTAATATAGCGTTTTCGATTACTTAACTTCTAAGAAAATGCTTTACTGCTTGGGCTTTCCACATGTAGGAGAAAGCTAAAAGTTATTCTCTGACAAGTACTCATATACATTCAAATATCTAATTTACTGCGTTAAATCAGTATTCATTTGAACATAACATAACATATATAGAACTCTATCGGATAAGAATATTGTGCATGTAATAACAAACTATACTTTATAGCTTCTGGCGAGCGATCAGCATTTCTACAATTGCAGATAATTTATTTCAAAATTATTAGCATGTTGATAATTTAGATTGGGAAGCAATATTGAATTACTAACCAATACTTTTCATTAAATTAAATAAAAAAATACATTTTTTATTACAAAATAAAATTATAAAAAATAACATGCATTTCAAGTCCAACTATTGTCGGTTGATTATATTTTGATTTGTCACAATTGATTCGACCAAAGCTTTATAGAAATATAGTAGAAACTTAAGATGAACCAGTTATTTTTGAAGTAATAGAATAGTAACATTAAAGTAATAAATCATATCGCCTTTTCAATTTATGAATTTGAATTGGCGACACAACAGTGACGAATTTTCCACTAATCTGCATGCATTTTCACAAGAAACTACATATTTATTAGATATTGTAGAAGGAATTGTTATGTATTTCTTAAAAGTGATTTGTGAGGTTTTAGCAATTATTGATAGCTTAGCAAAGATAAAATGCTATACTTAAGAATGATGTGCTATAGGGCAATTTTTAAGTAAAATTTTACATTAACAACTTGAAACACAGCAGTCATGATGGTTTTAGGCTGGCAATATACTTACTCTCTCACATGTCAAATTTTGGTAAAACATAATTTCTTTTATTTAATTCATATAAAACCGAATCAATTTAAATATTCATGAGAGCAGATTTTGTGCAGTGTGACCGAGTAAAACCGAGCTATTTGTTATTCGCGTTGCGTTACGTTCAAATATCTGTGGGTCAAAACTACTCGATTCAGGGCCAAACAGCAGACGTCTTCGACCCATGCAAGTCCATAAATATCACACAGAATGACAGTGAAGTACGTACCTGTCGGTCGGACATCAGATCACGGAGATCTCAGTCCTAACAACAAATATAGGGGAAAGGCGGGTAATCGTAATGGATTTATCTGTTTGCTATTTTTTTGCTTTTCATACTAATGTTAGGTACTTCTTATCTTATGACAGACACAATATGAGCTTGATAATTAGTTGCAGTTTTTTCATAAAGATCCAAAGCCTGTAACTGAAATTTTGATGATAGTAGTGGAAAAACCACGAAACTATCTGGATGGCTTATCTGAATAGAAATTTTCATTAAACTATTATTAAACTAGTGGGGCGCATGGCATCGTGCCTTAAGGCAAATTGCTGGAACTTCCCGTATCAAAATTTTTTATTTTTTTAAAAACCAATAACATTTTTGAAAAAAATTTACTTCGAAAAAATTAGATTTTTGAGAAACTATAAATTGAACAGCGCCGCGTCGCTGTCTAACGGATAAACATTGGTACGGATCCCATAGGAATGTAAACAAAATTTATACTTAGTATTAAAATCTCTATAAAATATCTGATAATTTGATGTGCATATGTCTAATGATCATTTTTGACCGCCAAATGGCATTTTTTTTACTTTTTTCGTTAGATCTCCGAAACCGCTAGACCTGCCTTCATGAAAATTTTATCAATTCTTCATCTTGTTAATACAAGTAAAATGTTTTTCAAATTATTAAAATCGGACGCACCGTTTTCTTAAAAACTGAGTTACCGTTTTCGGCACTTTTTGCCCCGTATCTTCGGAACGGCTAGACCTGCCTTTGCCAAAAACTAATCAGCACGTCTTCTTACCAATACGAATTGAATGTTTTTTGAATTATTCAAATCGGTTGATCCGAAATCGTCGACGAAAATTTGTATCCGAACACACACACACATACATACATCCATTTTTTCAAAGGTATGCCAAAATGTTACGAAGGTTTTGAAACATAAAGATATATAAACATTTTCATTTTCGATTTTTTTGCGATTACTATAACTTACCCTACGGGAAGTTAATTATATACCTCTCCGCAATGAACCAGCAAGTATCCCTGAAGGGCTACTGAACAAATGACAAATTGTAATTCTCAATAATTTAACTCAGAAAGATAAAGTGGATGTGCCTCACGTACATTGATGTATCGTACCTTACTTACATTGGTGGACTTACCAACAAAAATGTTTATTAATTGAAAAAAAAATTCTCGGATTTTGGTGAGGCTAATATTTAAAGAGCTTGATTCTAACTGCAATGGATTTTTCTCCAACAGCTCAAAATATTGTCCAAATCAAGGTGAACATTTTTAAAAACTTCAGAAACAACATATATTCCTGTTGTACCAACAAGTTGTTTTTGTAAAAAAATATATGTATAATATGTATATGTAGTACGATCTCACACGTGTTAATTTACCAAAAGCAACTACTAATCTTGAGCTGATTCGACTTCCCAGTCTACATGTGTCCCTTACCAAAGTCATCCGCAGCGCTCTTCTCTCGCCGATCGCTCGACGCTCGATATGAAAAAAACAAACAGCACGAATCAGTTTGGTGTATATATATATAAAACGTATCGATGCATTCCTATCCGGAGAGCACATGTATAAATTAAGTCGGAAACAGAGATCACACAAACGCGGCCGGACGGGCTGTCCCATAAGGCGGCGGGTTTATGGCGTCCGATAGCGAGATCGCGAATTTATAACCGCATTATGCTCTTACAGGACGAAGTCGCTCGATACTTTGAACGGACGGCTGACGGGTACTGATTGTGACTGCACCCGAACCGACCCGGCTCGATGTTCGATCTTGCCTTATTTCTTATCTTAAGACTACACTCGGCGTTTGTCATTTCTCCAAGCGGCGTATTTTGAAATTTTTATTGCACATTCGGCATTATTTACAACTTGATATTCGAAAATTATTCATGTTTTTCGTATCTAATGTTCTCTATTTTTAGATATGAAAATGGCATAAATTAAAATATTTATTCTGCATGATACTTTGATAGCAGATACATATTTTCTAATTTGTAATAATCATAACGAATGAAGTTTTACGAAGTTTCATGTCTCTTGTTTGAACTGACCAGTTCAGTTACTTTGTAGGGTTTGTTATAGGTATTGGATTTGGTAAATTTTCTTTGACCGATTCCACGGGGTTGCATTCATTATATCAATAACTTATAGTGAGGCGTAGGTGACCATACGCCTTGGATTAGCCGGGGCAGTCCTGTATTTTCACTGCCGGATATAGAATTTTTTTAGAAGCAATTTTTGTCTCGTATTCGGTTCTTTTGTCCCTTCTACTTGAATTTTTAAACATTGTCTCATTTTCATTTAATTCAAGTAGAAATATTTTCACATTTTTAGAATATTAACCACTTTTAAAGGCAAATAAGACATCGTTCAAAATTTTATAAACAGTTTTATACCCATCGTATTCAATTCTTATTAGAGAAATTGATTCATTTAGATATTTTAGGCTTCCATATACTAAAACACTAAAATGTAACAATTTTCCTGTTTATTGCTCCCCAAATTTGAAATAGCTTCAACCACAAACTTTTGAAAATCTTGTATACATTTTCACATCAAAATGCTCGTTGGTCGACTATGAACTTCCCTATCCCCTATTTTAAAAAAGTAAAATACAATTCGCAACAACGGAAATATTTGGACAAAAAATGTATATCAAATGTGCAGATTTGTGGAGAGATTTTCCTTTAAAAGCTCGACTTTTACGTGTTCATTTATAAATAGAGATTTTGCCAAAAATATACTATGCTAATCATTTAATTTCAAGTCGGGTTTTCTCATTTAGGTGCTTTAATACAAAAAGTGAATAAAAATTTACAAAAATATTTGCACATTATAAACACACATTTATATTACAACTGTTATTACAGTTGTAATAATTTCTTATATATTGATGTGAAATTAACCACATGCAAAGCTTTTATATTTTGCTATTTTATAACTCTTAATATCGACATTTATTGACCAAGGATAATAAATAATTTGTTTTGAAATTAATAATATATACATGTATATATATATATATATATATATACAAATATATAATATATATACATACAAACATACATACCTATGCATAATTATCTGTGATTGAAAGAGACATTAAAATCGCATGTTCCAACGTCAAGTGAAGTTATATTGCGGAATTAATATAAATATTAGAATTTTGAAATTAATATTAGTTTTAATGACATAAATCATATTTTGCAAATCACATGAGCTACCTACTAACTGCATATATGCAACTCTAAGTTGTGCATACATATTTTTTATACTATTACATAGGTTAAAAATGAAATTGATAAGTTGAAATAATTTTTATTTTATAAGATAAGATTAAGACTTTAGAGGAAAAATGATGTATTTTGGACCACCTCTTCCGGAAAATGAATCAATAAAATTTCCTAATTTTTCCTATGTGGGTTTTCTTTTGTACCATATAGTTTCATGAACATTGTAATATTGAACGACTCCAAAAACTTTAGATTTTGAAGATACAGAAGAAATAGTTAATTGGTGGCAAAATAGTTATTTGGTGATATGCCTAGGTTTGGATGATATATCTAGTCCACCTATTGGCGTAATGAAATACCGGAAATAACAGCGTTTTAATTTACAAAAAGGATCAGAAGGCACTTTTTTATTTATAACTCTACCTCACAGAGTGCTAAAAAATTAAACAAAATAATCATAATACAAACAATCACAAAACCTAATTGAAGTTTTTATAATATTATCAAAATCAATATAGATAATATTATAAGAACTTCAATTAGGTGTATGTATCAATTCTTCACTATCAGTATTTTACAAGGGGGTAAGCCTAAGTTTTACTGAAAACGTTCTTGGACTTTATTCAATAAGCGACAGTATATATAGAAAAATAAATACAACATATCACAAAGAAGTCCATGAATATATTTTCCCTTCTCTTAGCATCATATAAATAATCGTGACGTTTAATCCAAACTGGATCCAGTGCATAAATCGTCGGTAATGATCTGAATTCGCGTCCATGATGCAGCCGAGTCGGCCGTGGTGCAGTGACAGCGCCCATCTTCGATATATCAACCATTATCCCGATTCTCGGCCAAATTACGATGACAAGTTGCAAATTAGTGGAATACATACAAGAAACTCGAAATGGAATCGCATTCCATAAATATGACGCTTTATTGCCTTTTGGATAAAGCTGGGATGTCGCCGATTCAAATAACTTATGCACTTTAATCTGCGAAAAATTTTAAGTGCATTTGATAGTCGTGTTTAAGGATTATTTATAATTAATTGAGAATATGTAAAATTATGAATAATTCATTTACTCTAATATTGATGACTTTATTTTATTAAATCGTTCTTCGAAGGTACCTTAGTTTATTTTGTTTGTCAACAATTTATTAAAGAAGTAATAGCCTTGTTCCTTAAGGCAAATTGCTAAAAAAAAAATTGTTCTAAAAATTAAATTTATTTTTATTTATTCAGTATTAGTTATATAGAATTTCTTAAATATTAGTTTACTCCTCTATTTCAGGGCTTCTTAAACTTTTGTCATTCGCGACTCCATTTATTATTGTGTATTTCTTGACGACCCCATTTATGATTGCGACTTTCTTGACGACCTCACACAAATATAAGAAAATGAGAAATTAATATTTTTAAATTATTTATTTATTACGACCCAAAGTTTATGAAGACATGCTCTATTTTATTAGTTTATGTGCATGTGCAATTATTGAGCAACATATGATAATGTCTTGCATTTTTGGTAACTCTGAAACGATTAGATTTGCTTATTCCAAGATCAAAGAATTTGCAAAAATTAAATCTAAGAATATATTTTTAACCATCATTATTTTTTATTATTAACTTACTTAGTTAATAGTAATCGCAAAAAAATCGAAAATGAAAATTTTTGCATTACTTCACGTTTTGAAGGTTTCTGAACATTTTGACATGCCTTAGAAAAAATTGATGAATATGTTTGTGTGTATGTTTGGATACAATTTTTCGTCAACGATTTCGGGTGCCCGAAACAACCGATTTGAATGATTCAATAATCAATATTTATTGATCACTGATTTTTTCTGGAATATTTAATTTTGGTACGGAAAGTTCCTGCAATTTGTCTTAAGGCACGATGCCATACATCACTAGTTTATTTATTTATTTACTTAATGCCCATGGCAATAACACAATATAATTTCATTTTGAAGGGTACCAATTATAAACTAAAGATAATATATGAGAAAATTAGAGTATTTAAGAGATTATAGACAGCTTTTAAAATATATACATTACACTTAATATAAACTACAAGTATATAACATAAAATAAAAACTAATAACATTAAACATTTAATAAACTATAAATCACAACTGAAAACAGTCATTCGAGGATAAATTTAATGGCTTGATTTTTTATATTATAATTCAAATCAACAACAACTCAAACTGAAATAAACTTAAGTAATTCTTATTATACAAATCTTTTAAATGTGTAATTATTTAAAAAAAAAAAGAATATTTATATTATTTATATTTTCATTGCAGGCATTTGAGAAACATGGGAGAATGGCTCAGAGCGTGAATTGGTAAAGGTAAGTTAGAACATATAAATTAGTACATTACCTATTAATATTAGTATAGTACAAAGTTTGATTGCGATATAGTGAGTAATATCATACTCTATTAAGGTATAATATTTTTGCGAAATATTTTTTATAGATGCAATTTTGGCGAAATTACAATGTTTTAGGAATTTCTATTTTGCATTTATATATAATTTATATTAATCTTACTTAAAGGATTGTTTAATACGATTAAATGTGTTAGCCGGCGAAACATAAAAACTTTCCAAAATATTTTTTATTCTCGTAGCTACACATATGCAGATCACAATAGAGTAAAACAGATCGAAGGTAAATAAATGTTATGTATGTACATTCGTCGTGAGCATTTGTCTCTTTAAAATGTATTTGAATAGAAATCACGGTCCATTGTAAATTAAAAATGAGGTAGCTTCTAACGCAACTACCCCGAAATGTCGATACCTGAGGTATGATGCAAATGCATCATTTCTCTTCAAATGAATGCATTAACTGCAGGTAGCGAATTTTAGAAAGTTTTGCGACACCTTTGATTAATGAACCATTTTCGGAAATGGTAAATAAACAAAGAACTGTGTCTAATTCTTGCGAATCTGTATTTGAGTTTTTGTACAATAGATTTCGGACACTAACTGTGCAGTTGCATTCGAATGGTCACATTGTAAGAAATAAATAATTTTGAACATTTTATTCAGAGTAAAAATAGTAAGATTATGTATATTTGAGAAGAGTTTGTTTCTAAATTTTCTAATTATCCATGTTGAAATATCATTTAACATTTTGAATATTTTCTGCATCACTCTTATACAATTATATGGTAGTAGTCATTTAAATATGCAACAATAAATTTCCCAATGACAGGAAGCAATTGCATAGGGCATATTAATATTTCTTGCAAGTTAATTAACATTTAATGAAGCTCAACATTTTTAATGTATGTGCTACGCCATTGCTAATGTGGTAACTAGTATTCAATCTTTAGTGAAATGTTAAAGATTTACTACTATATAATATAATACATTACTCATGCGAATGGAATGATGTAAATATCTGTCGTTTTGCAGCGGGACACAGCTTTACAGTGGCAGTTTTATGAATCGTAAAATGGTTTATATTATTCATTTCGGAGTAAATAGATACTATACGTATTGAATTATTGGAATATTTGAGAAGAAACAATCTGAATCATGTTATTTCAAAATAACATTGAGTTATTGATTTAGGAATTGTCATAGATTTATTATTAGTTTTGCAAAGTTTTTCTTTGTTATTTCATATCAGACTGCACAAATTGGGCTATTTTCAATCCAAAACATATTTTTGATCGGTATTTTAAAGGTAAATGGACATCGCTACTGCACGATGTCAGATTGCACAGAGCCGGGTTCGAACTCACTACTTCGTCCACACGTGTACGTAAGCTTTAATAGTTAAAGCTAAGGGATTTTAATCAGAGGTACCAATTCCAATACCTTCCTCGGGCAACCTGATGTCAAGCGGCAGTGACATCGGTTTACATATTAAAATATAGGCAGCAATATGTTCCTATAGGAAAATAGCCCGGAAAATGCTGCATAAATGAAAATTCATCATTTTTACAGAAATTATAATAATAAACTTCATCACATAGAGATAGGGCAACTAGTTGGGTCAAATCATCCAAAATATCTCATAGAATCGAGTTCTGATCGCTATTCCAAATATAAAATGTGCGGTTGAAAGAATCTCCTTTATGTGTCACAACCTCTTTTGTTCAGATATTTGCAGTTAAATTAATTTATAATAATTATGTTTGACATTTAAATAGAAATTATTATTCTAATTGACATATCAATAATGAAGATGAGAGCAAAAAGCAGGGAAAATCATCTGAACAGTTGCAAGTCGCCGCATTTATTCCTGCAATGTTTGTACAATAATGCGATCGAAATGATCATATTGCACATATGAAACAAAACCGATATTCGAGTCGTCAGAAAACAAAACAGACCGCAGGACGTTTCTATTAGCGTCGAAATGTTTTTCAATTTCCATTATCTGGCTGAGAATATCTCCTTTGATATCGCACACCCAAGGCGCTTTGTCTCATTCTCTATACGACGACTTGCCTGTGTTAAAAGTAATAGAGGAAAATCAAATTAGGAATTGCTTTCAGCGAACATGTTGTATAACGATGTACAGATTTTGTACGCTTTTTATAAAAAAATCTATAATTTAATTCCAATCATACGATAGAGTCACGAAAACGTTTGTGGCGACAGGGACATCTCCTAGAATTCGCTGTAAGGAAACTGAAGTAAACAGAATTGCAGAACAATATCGAACGTGAGCGAAATTATTTAAAAATTATGGAGAAACAAATTATTTAAAAAATCCTAATAGATTCAGATGTATAATTGATATAAAAAATGTAGTGTAGCGTAATTGTGGTGACATTTAGTACTCGCTAATTCATAATTTTTGGTGTCTTATTTAAAAATTATATTCAAAGTACCTTTTAGCCAAAAAAAAATTAAAATAATATAATAAATTTGATTAAACGCAAGGTACAATGTAACAACATTAACGTAGTATTCAACACAATCCAACTTTTTCATTTCAGTACATGTATATTTAAAATTACAAGAAAATGTTAATTATATCAGATCATATATATTGAATGAGTATCTAATCTTTAGTATATTATTTGTAACATTTTTATGGTTTCTGAAGGTATTTTTATTCACTATACAATATAATTTTAACAGATATTTCAATATAAAATTGATATAAGCCTCTAAAAATAGCAACATCAACTTCATTGTGGTATAACATATATACTAAATATTAATTTTGAAAGATTAACAATTATTTAAAAACTAATATTAATTAATATGTAATTTTTTTAAGAACTACTCTAGTTTATATTACGAAAACGTCAATAATTTTACATGAAGCATGTAGTTCCAAATATTTATATACTTTTTTTTAAAGACAATGTGGAACATACTATAACTTCTCAAATTCATCTTGATCATACAAACGCGCCCTAACCCTAGTTCTCGCTTTTCTAGAGCTGTCTGTTATTTTGATCTAATGCGATATTTTCTACTAATTCATAAAAAAATAATCATTACATAATATATTTTTTGCGTTTTTAAATTATACCTTTTTTATAATCATATATGTTAAGTGAAATAAACTACTTAATAAAACTGTTTCAAATAAGTTTCAATATTTATCATTGATAATTAAAATGTTAATTGAACATACAGTATTTTGTTAGGAATTTCTGATTGTATTTTAAAAAATTGTCTACTTTTGTTAATAAAATAGTCATTTCGAGAACGGATCAAACGATTTTAGTGATTTGAAAAACATTTGATTGCTATTGATGGGGAGACGTGCTGATTAGTTTTTGGCAAAGGCAGATATATCCGTTACGAAGATACGGGACAAAAAGTGCAAAAAATGGTAATTTTGAGAGAACAGAGTGTCCGATTTGAATGATTCAAAAAAACTTGTACTGTCATAATAAAAAAAATGGCTAGATTTTTAGGAAAGCAGGTCTAGCGATTTCGGAGATCTAATAAATAAAGTAACAAAAATGTCATGTGCCGGTCAAAAATGATCATTATACTTATGCACATCAAATTATCAGATATTTTATAGAGATTTTAATAATAGGTACTTTTGTTTACAATTCTATGTATTTCGTACCGAGAATTGCGATGTTTAATTCTGATATTTTGTCTCTAAAATAGCTAAGCAGCGAGATTGTTTAGAAAAAAATTCAAAATTTCCCAAAAAAATAAACTAGTGGGGTGTATGGCATCGTGCCTTAAGGCAAATTGCTAGAACTTCGCGTACCGTAACGAAATGTTCGAGGAATACTGAATTTTTTCAAATAGATTATTATTAATATTGTAACATTGTCTAATATTTATAAGAATTATATAAACTGAATTGCAAAGTTGAAATTATTTATTTAAAGTATATTAGAACTATAGTCAGAATTAAAAATAAAATCTGAATTATTTTCGATATACAAACAAATTTTTTTTTGAAAAAAAAAAGTTGAAACAATTTTTTTTTCCAAAATCAATTATTTTGTTAAGACAAGCAGAAAGTTCTTTGAACCATTTAAATAGGACGCTTAGTTCTCTCAAAAACTGCCATTTTTACATACTTAGCTCCGTATCTTCGAAATGGCTGGGACTGCCTTTGCGAAAAACTAATAGACACTTCTCCCAATCATTACTAATTGAATGTTTTTTAGATCATTCAAATCAGATACTCCGTTCTCTCAAAAACTCGATTTCTATTTTCTGCACTCTTTGCTCCGTATCTCCGAAACGGTTGGACCTGCCTTTGCCAAAAACTAATCAGCTCCTCTCCTTAGAAATAGGAATCGAATGTTTTTTGAACCATTCAAATCGGTTGATCCGTGCGCCCGAAAACGTGACTGGAAATTTGTATCCATACATACATACACGCACATACATACACATCCATTTTTTCTGAGGTATGCCAAAATGTTCAGAAACCTTCAAAACGTCGAGAAATGTAAAAATTTTTAATTTCGATTTTCGGCCCATTACAATAACTTACCCTACGGGAAGTAAAAAAATTCAAAATAAAAATATGGCATTTAAATTTTTGAATTGCGGTACTTGAAGTTCCAGCTATTTGCTATGCGCCCTAGTTTCAATAATAATTTGAATACTAAGTGTTCAATTGAAAAAAAAGTTACAATTTGATTTAAGCTGTAAGTAAAATAACTTTTCAATTTCACCACGATCCTACAAACGTACCCTAACCCTCTCCCATCGTAACGAACGACGAGTCCTCGCTCTTTCGGAGATGCAGTTGTCTGTTAGTCTGACTTCATGTGTCCGTTAGAATTTGCCGGGCACTAGACATGTGTCCATCATCACGTCTATCTGTCTATCTGTCGGTCCGTCTCATTCTGCGCGCATCGCCCGGACAGGCAGGCGAATTAAGAGAACCTATTCGCTACACCGAACAATCTGCACTACACACAATTCGCTACGGAAATAATCAGATTTCGGGATTTCGATGAAAAGTTGCTACACTAGTAGGGTTAGGGTGGTAGACTATTATCGATTCACTTGCTGTGATTTGAACTTTTTTTGACAGTATTGGTTTTGTTGATAATTGAAATTAATTTTTTTTTTGAACGGTCTGCATTAGTTCTGCGTTATTTGACATCAATAATTGATTAATACATTATTGACATTTATGATATGTCAATAAAAAAACTATTCAAGTTCATAAATTTTTTTATATATAAATACAAAAAATGTATAAAGATAATTATTTTGATTTTGTGTCCTTTCAAGTAATTTATTTTATATAGGTATGAGTGCTTATGCAAAAATAATAATACATTTACACACACACACATAAACAGTTATATATTTCTTTATAACTGAAGTACCGTTTTCTATTTTAGTACATGATTTATTCTACAATATTTTTATAGTTTAAAATTGTAAAAAACTTAAATATCTCTCATATCGTTTATTTTATTTCCTTAAAAATAGCAATTAAGATTCAATGACGTCGTATAAACTATTGTTACATGAAAGAGAGAAAAAAAGTTAGACTAGAAGAAAAAGCTGAATACATAATTTAGAGTTCATTTCATTTAGAGAAGTCTCGTGTTCACCCATTGTGATTAATAATCATGAATAGTTTTGAACGCAATTTTTCACTTTTTTACTAAAATCATCGTCGCTGCAAGGATTACGATCCTGATGAATATACTAAATTCAGTTTCGCGAACAATTTACAAGATTCAATGAAGTCACATAAAATATTGTTACATGAAAGAGAGAAAAAAAGTTAGACTAGAAGAAAAGTTAGAGTTCACTTCATAGAGAAGTCTAGTGTTTAACCATCTTAATAATTATAAATAGTTTTGTATGAAATTTTTCACTTTTTTTACTAAATCATCGCTGCAAGGATTACGATACTGATGAATATACTCAATTCAGTTTCATTTACAATTTACAAGATTCAATGAAGTCACATAAAATATTGTTACATGAAAGAGAGAAAAAAAGTTAGACTAGAAGAAAAAGCTTATACATAATTTAGAATTCACTTCATAGAGAAGTCTAGTGTTTAATCATCGTGCTTAATAATTAGAAATAGTTTTGTATGCAATTTTTCACTTTTTTTACTAAATCGTCGCTGCAAGGATTACGATACTGATGAATATACTCAATTCTGTTTCATTTACAATTTTTATAATATTTTATGAAGTTCTCCAAATCGTACAATGTTCCTGGTAAATAATTTAGGAATGTAGTGCTATAATTATAGCTTTATAAAATATTATAAAAATTGTAAACGAAACAGAATTGAGTATATTATTAATTGAGTATATTCATCAGTATCGTACTCCTTGAAGCGACGATGATTTGTGAAAGTGAAAAATTGCATACAAAACTATTTGTAGTAAATACGAGACTTCTCTCTATGAAGTGAACTCAAAATTATTTTTTTCTTCAAGTCTAACTATTTTTCTCTCTCTCATGTAACAATTGAACGTCATTGAATCTTGATCGTCATTGAAATCGATATGAGATATTCAGGTTTTTTACAATTTTGAGCTATCAAAATATTGTAGAATAAATTACTTACTAAAATGGTTACTAACCACTGGTTATATGCTATAATAGGTTGTTATGTTTTTCAGTTTTTGAATGTTGATGGTATTTTTGCTTCAAAATGCCATATAATTTGTTTTTAATTATTTATTTTTGATTATTATATTTATTGATGTACATAAATTCGAACGAAAATTTGTATCCGCACACACACGCACATACACATACACATACACATACACATACACACACATATACATCCATTTTTTCTAAGGTATGCCAAAATATTCAGAAACTTTTGAAACGTAAAAATATATAAAAATTTTCATTCGAAGATGTACATAATTTTTTTAAAATGAAAATTAACCAAGAGTCGAATATATTGAGTTGTATATATTCAAGACGATGAAAAAAATGATAAACAATAATGTTTAAAAAACATTTTCAAATGGTAAATATATACAAATATTTTAAAATAAATATTGAAAATGATTATGCATTATGTATATGATATGTACTCTACATATAGGTAACTCATGAACAATTTTAATAAATATTGTTCATATACTTTATACAATTTTTATTTATTAAATTAATGGCCTCGTATCATCACAAATATATTGCTCAGTTCCGTAAACACATAAAACAATTTAATATTCATGTCATTAACGCTCTAACAATCGATCACACGACTCTGTGTAATGTGATGACAACTAAACGATTTAAATCATTCACGGGATGAATACTGGTTATTCGCAGAGACAACATAGAGAATATATTATAATATCTGGAAGCTTTATATATAATGTATATGATAGACCATCATATTCTGCGGCCGCTGGTTGTACAGAATCATGATATATTCTGTGTTCATATATCCATCTATTCGTGTGACGTCGTACATGTCAGCGAACAGACGTTCCAATAAAAGCGACATTGACGGACATGCAGACCGACAGAATTTCCTGCGAGCAAGGATAACCGCAGGCCGCCCTCTAATTCAACTCACACTCCACGTGATACCGTTCACACACCGACTGACACTAAAACTAATGCACGATTCTGCTTCTGGATTAGTAAAATATGTTGGTTTAATTTTTATTTAATTATTTTTTCATTAATAGTACAATTTTCTTTTAAATAGTAAGGTGTGCGTTGTGTTTGATTGTCGATTTTTGTTGTTTAAAGTACATATTTGCGCCTCAAGTGCATATTTAGACGTCTTTAGCAGATAAAAAAGTGAACGTTTTTGTTACCAGCTTCTTTGTTGGCAAATTTTTTCATAGTTTCGACCTACAGAGTGCGTTGTCATTGAAACTTTTTTGATCATTTTGGTAGAACTTGTAATTTTTTTTATTTTTTTTCTATTTTCCACACTAAATTTCATGCAGCCAGCCGTGGCGTAGTGGTAGGACGTGGACTAGCACCAATAAGTACCGGATTCAATCCCAACCTCGGCCAAGCTCGATATCAAGCAGTATGATATTAAATTCCACTTCAGGTTATAGATCTCAACTATAATCTCTAATGAAAAAAGCCTTCCGGGCATTGCTGCATCACATATAAACCAACACTACTAGATATACATATCTAATATATAGACTATATAATATAATACACAGTAATGGCAAAAAAGAGTAGTTCATCACTGGGTTGCCCTCTTATAGAAAATAACAAATTAGGTATCTAAGTTAGCAAACACAGCTTAAAGAACATGTAGTTGTAAACGCTGTTTTATTTTTTATTTTTTCATGCAAATGATTATTATTGTCGAGAAGAGATTTTATCTCTCAAAACATTGTGTATGTCTTGAAATGGTGAATATATGTTTAAAATAGTTTTACTAAATAGAAAAATTATAATCGTATGTGCCTTGCTTCCGAAACTATAAATGCTTAGCATTATAAGGGTACACGCTTATTTTTTGTACACACTTCCTAAACCTTTTAAAATTTTAGTTGTGGTGTTATTAAATGCTTCAGGTGATTCTACTTTAAAAACATATATCTATGAAAAAAAACAATTTTCTAGTTTTGTTGAATTGTGTTAATATACTATAAATTTAGTGTGCTAAAATGTGTATTAGTTAACTTCCCGTAGGGTAAGTTATAGTAATCGCAAAAAAATCGAAAATAATTTTTCGTGTGTTCGGATACAAATTTTCGTCGACGATTTCGGGAATACAGATGAAGCGATTTGAATAATTAAAAAAACATTCGATTTGTATTGATAAGGAGACGTGCTGATTAGTTTTTGGCAAAGGCGGGTCTAGCCGTTCCGAAGATATGGGGCAAAAAGTGACAAAAACGGTAACTCAATTTTTAAGAGAAGGGAGCGTCCGATTTGAATAACTCAAAAAACGTTTCACTTGTATTAACAAGATGAAGAACTGATTAAATTTTCATGACCGCAGGTCTAGCGGTTTCGGAGATCTAGTAAAAAAGTAAAAAAAAATGCCATCTGGCGGTCAAAAATGATCATTAGACATATGCACATCAAATTCTCAGATATTTTATAGAGATTCTAACAATAAGTATAAATTTTGTTTACATACCTATGGGTTCCGTACCAATGCTTATCCGTTAGACGGAGGCGCGGCGCTTACGCGCTTTGATATTTCGTCTCTATGCAGTTACAGCAGTACGATTGCTTTAAAAAAAAGTTCAGATTTTCCAAAATATTTCAAAATACTTTTTTCTTCAAAAAGTCTTTTTTTCAAAAAAAAAGGAAAATTTTGTCAAAAATTTATAGTTTCTCAAAAATCTAATTTTTCAGAGTAATTTTTTTTTCAAAAATGTTAATATTCTTAAAAAAAAAAAAAATTGGCACGATGCCATGCGCCCCACTAGTTGATACTTATTTAAAGGTATTTAGTAGCGCAGCGACTAAATTGAAAAAAAATAAAAAAATGAAAAATAGAATATAAAAGCATCTGATGGCAGATGTATAAAAAGCAACATAATTATTTACCAAACATTTTGTTCCAAATCAGACCAAATCTCCTCCCAATATCTTCCCTATCCTATTTCCTCCGTCCCTCTGGCGGTTCTGTTCTTTGCGAGTGTCAAGCAAAAGCGTCATCCCCACAGAACGTGTGAGGCATGTGCAGGGCGGAATGCTTTACTGGCCGGTGGAAGGATTTCAAGACCGTTTTCAATAAATCGCGCCGTGGAAGTTCGCGATAGCAGTTAATGTCAAGCGGCTCTAATATATATTGCACAGCATCAAGATGCGGGCGGACCCGGCGAGGGCTGCTCCTGCTCGCAGTCGCGGATTCGTGGTGTGAGCGCGGCTCTCGGCTCAAGTGACGGTGATAATGCACGTTGAATAGTTCGAAAGACGCTGACGAAGTTCGACCGAGAAGATCCGAACCCTTGGTGAAATAGGAAAATAGTAAAAAAATATGTATTGTTTGTTTTATGTATTGAAATAGTTGACTGAATCCTTATAAAGCGAGAACGAAAATTAATTGACCCAATAAAAAATTATTTTTAATTTTGTTACTTTGTACGTAGCAGTTTTGTACTTTAACTTAAGGTTTATATTTATTACTGGTATACACTAAAAATGACTTTTATAAATATTACTAGTATTTTTTTTTTGTTAAAAAATCTGCAAGTTTTAGTTACCTTGGTTTTGAGAATATTGAGTTACATCGAAGTAGGGGAAAGTCCCGTAACCCCGGACGGCACGTAAAGCCGGACACTCTACTTAACACGTATTTTTTAAGCGAGTATAAATCTTTTTATTTCAAAATACAAGTGAAAGGGGCGCGGGGGCACACAGGTGCAGGATCACGCGCCAAGCCTTGCCCGTGACGCACACGGCCACGGCGGGAGAAACCCTTTGTTGTTTTAGGCGCAAAAACACGGCCTCACCTAAATATCAATGAAAGTAATTCTAGTGTATTTATGCTTTTATATTTTAATAGCATTTAAAAACAAAAGTAGTATTTGATTGTTATCCGTAAAATGGTAGAATATTATTAGATATTTTAAACAATTTTAGTAGGTACCACCAAATGAACGAAAATGTCCGTCCCTTAGCACCGGACACTAAGTCGTCCCTTAGCGCCGGAAGTAAACATATTGATATTTCTTGTGATAATTGACGTAACTTATTCTAAATATTAAATTTTGTTCTGTATGAGTGCTAACGGTCACTACATACCCCCATTTTTCGTATTTTCTAGTCAAAGAATGAAAATCTTATGAGAGCATCGGTGCAGCCCAGCCAAAAGGGTGGATAATTAGTGATTTTTTTTGCAATATCTAAGAATATTCGTCAAACACAAATGTGCAGACAGTGTGGAGATGGCTACATATGTGTTCAATGCTGGTTATTTTGAAGTGTCCGGTACTAGGTGCCACTAGGTAAAATCATATTTTTTGTTATCAAAGTTTGATTGATAGTATTAATTATTTTTTTAGCAAAGGTTGCGTTTTTGTTATTTTAGTTTGATTTCTAACTTTGTTATCTAACGTGAGTCATAATTTAATAAACATTTCGTTAAATATTTTATGATTTATTTATAAATAACCTTAGGTGTCTGGCACTCGAGGACTTCTCCCTATATATTTTGATAATTTTAGTCGAAATATTGGCATTTTGAACTTCATTGACAATACTTTGAAAGATTTTAGCCAAGTCTTTAACAAAGTTTGGTAATCACAACTAGTAACAATCTTGAAGTATTATCACCATGAAATAAACTAGTGAATATAATCCAATAAAAAAGGTGGAAGTAGGAAATTCTATGCCGATAAAAAATTTCAATACCGGTATTTCGGTATTTTGCTCTTTAAAACCCGGTAATACCGGTAAAATACCAGTCTGTGGTCATCTTAGACATTGTCTCATCTTTGAATGAGTATTAGTATAAACTGCAATTGAACTTTTTCCTAAAACCTAAAACTACTTAAAATATTCGTACTGTAGAGTTTAGATATTTTTTGAGATACTCGTTTGTTAATTATTGTTAATTAACAAACGAGTATCTCAAAAAAATCTAAACTTTTCGTGCAGGCTTGGATTATTTGTCCACCACTGCAGCGAGGATTTCTTTCTAGTATGTGAATTGATAATATACAGAGAGCAGTATCTCGAATTAAGCTATTATATGGTGGAAACAGGAACATCAATTACCAGAACTTTGTAAGGATAGCATACTTTACTACACGTTGCTCTCTGCATTAAGTGGTACATTTTAACATAATCGAATGTATAATAACTTGAAATATTTTTATAATTAATTTTTACTCGTTTGATAAATCTTATATTATTATTGTTGCCATAGGTTTTTTTATTATTTATTTATTTATTTCAGCTTAATGGCCTAGAAATACATCCTTATTTTATCCCACAATAATATTTTAAACCTACTTTATATACAATAAAATAAAAAAAAAAACCTAATCAAGGGGATCTAATAACTTCAGCGCTCTAGACTGGTTGCCCGAATAACTCTTTTGTTGTCATAGGTATATTTTGTTATAATAAATATGATGTGAAACAATATATTTAAATTTCGAATTTTTATATAAATTGCGAATAATTAATAAAAAATAAATGCTGTATTTTCATTTTATCAGGTGCTGTCAAAAAACACTTATTTAGAATTACCTAAATAAAAAAAAATGGCTACGTCAGAGATAAATGTCGTGTGTACAACAAATTCAATTTAAGCTTGTCTCGTACATGATATATATATATATATATATATATATATATATATATCTGTATGTGAGTGAGTGCGTATATTTTATAAATGGAATCAATATCTGAAGTATATTCCAAGCTGGCACTGTGTTGCGAATCCGGCATCGGACTATTGAAAGCCATCCTGGCTATCAGTCGTGATATAATGGCCATAAAGCCATATCCAAACAAAAGACAAAGAGTAAAATTTTGTTACTGCTACCGCAATATTTCTAGTTTTATCACGCCGAATACTCCTTTACGTTAGTTACGCCAGTCAGCAAATGGTACAGATCCAAGTGCGGATGCACATGCACTTGCAAAGACCGAATGTGTAAATTATTCCATTTTACTCCAATACAACGGTGACAAAAACTGTTTTTCAATAAATGTAACAACTTGTTTGTTTATAAAAATTAATAAAGAATTTTGATCACTTTACTGCTATAAGAGAATTTTCCTTAATTAACTTACAGAAACTTTTGATGCTTTTCAATTACCTACTACCAAATCTATTGGTCTTATTGCAAAAACGATTTTCTCCGTTATAATAAATATATAGTTTTTTTTAAAAAAAAAATACTTGTTGGACATTGCATATTTTTATAATAGCGATCAGAGTGTTCTTTGAGCTATGTTTACTAACATACTTCTTAATCTGTTATTTTTTCTTCAAGAGGACAACCCAGCATTCAACCACTCTTAATTTTATATTACTATGTACTATGGATATTAGAGCGGGTCGATTTGTATGGGTCAAAAAATTAGCTTTGGCACATATAATTTTCGAATACTAGAAATCAAAATAAGATGCTTATTTTGATAGGCACACATAATTTTCCATTGACCCAAAAGGGTTGAAATTTGAAAAATTTCATTTTGACTCATTTAAAGTGCCCCAATTGCTTCCAAATGTATGAATGACCGCACTAACTATGGAATGCCGATCCACCTAAGCCCCTGTTTCAACCCCTAAGACCCCCCCTGAGAGTTTTTTCAAAATTTAACCCTTATTTTTGGTCAATGGAAGGGGCATCTGAATTTAGAGGTATGGTTTCTTCATCAAAAATATCTTATTTTGATCCCTAGAATCCGAAAAACATATTTGCCTATGCGACCTTTAAATCGACCCTCCCTAATGTATATATATTGGATATTTTGATGAATTATTTAGAAACGGGCAGTAACACCAAGTAAAAAAAAAACTAAAGTAGTTTTGAAATACTTTATTTATCCATACGTTTCGGTCTTCATCGAGACCGTCATTATGTGGAAAAAAGAAATTAATTATACAAAAATACACTGTATCAGTATTTAGACGTTAGTCAATCTGTACACACTAGAATGTAACCAAAAATTGTCAAAAAGATAATTAGTTTAAATGTTCCAGTTATTAATAGCTTGGTTTATCACAGTGTAATAGTGTAGTGTATTTTTGCATAACTAATTTCTTTTTTCCACTGAATGACGGTCTCGATGAAGACCGAAACGTATGAATAAATAAAGTATTTCAAAACTACTTTAGTTTTTTTTTACTTGGTGTTACTGCCCGATTCTAAATAACTCATCAAAATATATATCAACACCAAACTCACATATTTCAAAATATATTGGATATGTATATCTAACAGCGTTGGATTGTATGTTATGCAGCAATACGCACTAAAGGCGATTTAAACTTATTTATTTTTGAAATCTATAACTTCAAGTGGAAATTTGATATGATACTGCTTCAAATTTGATATGATACTGCTTGAAATTTGATATGATACTGCTTGATATCGGGCTGGCCGAGGTTAGGATCGAAACTATAATTAGGATTTGCTAGTTCACGTTCTTAAGCACTACCCTTGGGCTGGATCATTTGGAAATTGCATTGAATAATTTTTGTTAAGGTTAGTTATTGATTCAACAGTTAATTTTCATTATCACAACTTCATAAATTAAAAAAGATATAAATTTTTCTAGACAAACTCGATTATTTTCAGATAACCGGAAGTACCTGCAACTTGTATGTATATATTTTATATCTGTACGACTAAAATTGGCAATCTAAGATCAAATTCTACGATTGCTAAAGATTTTCTATTACTATTAACTACTAAGTTTACCGATCCCTGAGGCTAGACAATCTGCTCGTCGTCGCGTCACAAAATGCAGCACCGTGCCGAGTGCGGAGTGCCGACACGGGTACACTCACTCACTGTGGAACACATGAACCTCTTCACAGTGTTTACAACTCGCTTACCCATCGCTAATGATGTTGAATATGACAAATCGTCTTATAATTCGACGCGCGTACGATTCATTATCCGATGACGCGGCTCTGCTCGTCTCAGTCGCACTCGGTAGGAACTTGGTCCGCACTCTGCGACTGGACGGTCTGGACAGCGGCCTGTCACCGAGTCGCGGGGAAGGGTCTCTGTAACGAGAATTTGAATTAATTAAAAATTTAGGTACGTTGGGAGTTGGCTAAATATAAATGAAATGCAAAGATGGTGACAACATACACCCGAATATATAAGGCTTGAGAAGAGAAAATGATAAAATACTTGATAGTTTTATATAAAAAAAAAATAAAAATCTATTTTTAATTCGTTATTTAGTATGTATCATCAATCAGTCATAATCGACCATAAAACACCAGACACAAATTTGAATAATTTTCTTCAATATGAACATCAAGTGTCGAAACGTTTAAATAACGAATTATTAATATTAATCAATTTAAAAAAAACTGACAAATTGACTGCTATCTAATATGTTTAACACAAAATAATAATTTTAAAAATGTTTTTTTTAGTATAAAATATTAATATAAACATATAAAGCGTCGAACATCGAAACATATTATCAATTTTCGAAACGTTCGAGTATTTAAATACTTTCCACTCACGAATTCCGAGAATTATATGAATTTTGCCTCCGGAGCAGTGGCATTCGAGTGGAAAGGGTTAAATTATCAATATTAATTCATTTTTAAGTCGTCAAATTGGCTAGTAATAAATATAAGTCTACATGAAAAATAGTCAAAATCAAATTAACACAAAATATCCATTAACATTACAGATAAAGTAGTTGAAAGAAAGCATAATTTCCTTGAATGCAAAATAAGTTTACGTTGTTATAACATCAAAATCAACATTTATTTAATTTACTCTAACTTAAGTTCTCTGTTTAAATTAAACAATATTTTATTCTACGAAAAAATTATATCAATTATATGTTTTCTAAGGGATCGTTCAAGTATTACATAAGCAGATTTATTACAATTATTTACCCCCTCCCGATCCCCCTTGCCAGCAAAAGTAAGCAAAGCTCTCATCCTCTACCCCTATGCTTACGTAAACATTTTGCAATTAATATAAAAAAATAAAAATACTACCTATGACGTAATCATCATCCAGACTCCCCAGCCCCCATTTCAACCCAAAATAAGCAAATCAACAACCCCCCCCCCGCCTCCCTGTATTGTAGTTTTACACACATTAACTATGTTTATCAAAATTGCAAAAAATAATCATTTACAGAAAGGATTGAAATAAATATCTGCTCAATAAATGATTTATATTCGATTGATGTATTTATACAAATAATATTACAATGTTCAATATATTAATAAATTAACAAATAAATTTATTAAAACCATTTTAACTTACCAATTATACCAATTTAATTTATTTATTAGATGTTCTGATCATTTGTAACCATTACTTTTAAGCAAAAAGTTCCATTTTTTGTTTATTTTGAAATGTAATTACTATTCTGATTGCTGAATAATAATAAATGAATAAAAAAAATTATTTTGATTGGCCTCGCTTACTAAGAGCATTTAATTACCTACAACGTTTTATTTTTATGTTCTATACTATTTTTCATGCATATTCTGTACTTGTTTATTTACAACTAAATTCTTTGTTCTTCTTTTTTTTTAATCTCACCTTCTTCATTACAATTTTTGTCTTTTTTCTTCTTACTTCTAATTTCATTCTAATTCAAATTGAATGACAATTCTTATATCAGCACAAGGACTCGAACCGAATACCCCTGGCGTATAAGTCCAGTATGATTCTGACTGAACTACCCGTCACAAAATCGTACCATAATGAACCTTAATATTAAAATTTAATTAAAATATAACTTAGTACATTAATAAAAGGTAAATCACTGGTTTTTCTTTTATTCTTTTAAAATTCTATGTTGTGGCGGACGTAGCTCAGAGGTAGCATGTCCGACTCACATGCCGGAGATCGTTGGTTCGACTCCTGGCGCTTCCAAATATAATGGAAAAATGTAATACAAGAAAAAATAGAAGTAAATAGGAAAAAAGAAGTTTAGAAGATGAAAAGAACATATTGAGAAATAAGAAGAAGAATGAAAATTGAATGGAATATTAGGATATAAGAAGAGATAGTATATACATGATGAATGTATAAGAAATATATATGTAAGAATTGCATAGAATATGATGAAGAATAAAATAAATAATGTATGTGGCTAAAAATGCTGTAAAGCGGAGGTCAATAAAAATTAAAAAAAAAATTCTATGTTCGTCAAATTAATTACGAAATGTCTTTCTATATAGACAGATTGTAACTTATAAAAAAAAATAATAATGAACCTTAAAATCTGTTTCATCAGTGACAATATTACTCAAGTCTACAAACCACACTTTTTTTTTATTTTTATTGGCCTCGCTTACTCGAGCATTTAGCCACCTACATTATTCTATACAATCATATACAATCTTCAATTTTATACTATCTTCTTCATATATAATCCTATTCTTTTTCTATACTTCTTAACTTATCTTCATTCTTCTTTTACTATCTTCTCACTTCAACTTCTAACCACTATTTCTTCTTCTTCTATACTTCTCATTACTTCTTACTTCAATTCATATTAAATTCTAATCATCTAATTTTTATACATTTTGATTTTTACATACATATCTTATTAGTACGATTCATAATTCTATTATTATTCTAACTTAACTAGTTAATATTTTTTCAAATTTTCTCCAGCATGTGAATCGGGAACGCTACTCTTGAGCTAATCCCGCCACTAATGAAACTTAATATCAAAATTTAATTAAGATATAATTTAGTACATTAATAAAAGGTGAACCACTGGGTTTTCCTTTTAAAATTCTATGTTATTTGTCAAATTAATTACACAATGTCTTTCTATATAGACAGATTGTAACTTATAAAAAAAAAATAATAATGAACCTTAAAATCAGTTTCATCAGTGACAATATAACTTAAGTCTACGAAAAAATAATTCCAACTCAAACCACACTCTCGTATTTGTATTTACCTTACCCACTAGTACCCTCGCACTCTCACTCACACTACCTCCTAAGCGCCGTCCACAATTGCACAAATGCGCCGCTCAGCTCTGCCGGCCGTCGCACGAACTACACCGCCCGGACCTCGCAATACGACGCGAGTCAGTCATCCGCTGACATCCGAGGAGAATGGATGTGTGACGCACTAGCGAAGCGTTCGCTTACAATGCGGTCGTGTTGGTTACGGAAATATGTGTTCATTTCGAAAAGCACGTGGTAATTTTTTACTCTTTGTTTAAGTTAAAGTTTACAAAAGTGGTAATTCGGGGGGAGGGTACGATGTAGTAGATGAGTTTGGAATTGTAGTAGATTGGAGGTATAAATATTTGCAGTGGTTTATTTAGAAGTGTTTGTTGGTTTTTGTGATGTGGTTCAAGAAAAGCTGAGGTTTCGTCTGGTAATCATGGGATGATTGAAAAGGTAATAAATAAAAAAAAAGGTTTATAAATACTTTGTCTATTTTAGTTCAAGTTTTCCAATTTTCATTCACTATTTTTGGTGACTAAGAACAAGCAGTTAACTGTTAAATGCAGTGTCGATAATGACTAAATTATTTTTCAATAGTTTCAATTTTGACTGGCTGCACATAGTTATTTTCCATAAATGTTTTTACTCTAAGCACGCGTCTTATCCAGAATATCTGAAAAAAAAATAGATTTAATTTATTTTATTTATTCACATTAAATTCCTCACGCAAATTTAAAATGCATGAATTGATAAAATACATATATTTAATTATTTTTTTATTTATATATTATTTTCATATCTCAGTCAGACAAAGATATCTGGTATGAAAGATTATGAAACAATTTTCTTATTTTATATATACATATCATTTGTCTATTTCATTATACTACAATATAATATTTATTATAATCAAAATATCTATTCAATCTTCAATATATAAGATCTATTACAATTTTTTTAGTACAATGCATCATTCTTGCACATTTTTTCGTTTCTTGCGTATAAAACACAACCTCAAAAGCCTTCAATTTTGCCGGCAAAACGTGTAATATGTGTTAAAATGTTTCGTTCCTTTAGTGTTTCTGAATGTTTGTAACTTTTTTCATATTGAAATAGATCTTCTGGTTTGTAATTTAAATAATATTTAATTCCAAGCAACTTATTGGATTTTTAAACGCATTTTTCAAAAAAAAAAATGCAAAAGCGTGAAGATACACATGTTTCTCGCCTAACAATAAGTTTCGAACTATGATTCTTGTTTATTTTTAAATATTAGTATATATGTAGGTCTGGATGTTAATTATATTAATACGAGAAAATTTAAAACTAGTGGTGTATGGCATTGTGCCTTAAGGCAAATTGCTGATACTTCCTGTACCAGAATTAAATATTCGAGGAAAATGAATCTGAATTCAACAATAATTGATCAATGATTGACAACAATTTTTTTATACATTTTCAAATAGATAATTATAATCACTATATATTTTATCGTTCATAAAATATACAGTGACGATCTTATCGTTCAAAGCACTTGAAATGTTAACTACATTAACAAATGTATTCATTCTTGACCACCAATATTATTTTTTTTCACTTTTTTCTCTGTATCTCCGAAACCGCTAGACCTGTCTTACCAAAAATTTCATCAATTATTCATTTGTCA
Source organism: Ctenocephalides felis (assembly GCF_003426905.1). Taxonomy (NCBI): domain Eukaryota; kingdom Metazoa; phylum Arthropoda; class Insecta; order Siphonaptera; family Pulicidae; genus Ctenocephalides; species Ctenocephalides felis. The sequence continues at coordinate 44,027,903 of NW_020539725.1, read as the reverse complement.
TTACAAGTAAAATGTATTTTGAATCGTTCAAATCGGGTACTCCATTCTCTTAAACACATACACTACACACACACACATACATCCATTTTTTCTGAGGAATGCCAAAATGTTCAGAAACCTTTGTAACGTAAAGCATTTTGATTAATAAATTCATATATCTTAAAATTTTCTAAATTTCTCTAAAAAAAAATTTCTAAAATTTCTTAAAATTTGTTCAGAATGAGATGTAATAGTCGATTGAACTTCGCACAATTTACAAAGTACGATTAGAATTGAATATAAATTATAAATTGATCTTTTACATTAAAGGACATATCAATATTGTTTTTATTATTGACCAAATTGAAGTAAACTAAACTCTTCTTATTGTCAAAATTAAACTGATCATAACAAAAGTAATTTTTTTTTTTCAGTTCATTTTTAAAATTCTTATTGCATTATGTGGAATATAATACAAAATAATTATGTGCATGTTTATCTACCCTATGGGTATTTTACATTAAAAAGTAAATAAGTAAAATTACAATGAATATAAATTAGAAATTTTCATATTATTGTACTTACTTAACACAATCATCAATATTGTATTCATTTTTGATCAAAATGTTCTAATGATGTTTTTCAAAAAATTCCTTTATTGCGTTATTGTTTATCCTAAAAGTTGGCGTCACAGTACAAGAATTCAGCGGTAATTTAGTTGTCCTGGCACAATAGTGCAAAATCAAAAAACTTCTAATGCTATTGTAACTATATAAATAGAATTGCGACGGCTTGTTTATAATGATGAATATTTATTTGTTTTAAAAATTCTAAACTGTTGTTGATATGTTGAATTGAATTTTTTTTATATGAAATTCACGTTTCTTTATTTTGCTAATTAGTAGTTTTTTTCAACATGCCCTTTTAGTATACAATGTCCCTTTACGGCCGACAATTGTAAATTCCACAAATTTATTAAATGTCCTTAACTAAACAGTTGTGAATAAAAGAGAGAATAAAAAAAATAGTATATATAAAATTACAAAATTATAAATTTTAATGCAATAATGATTCAGACTGGGCTCGAATGTAGTAATGTAATGTATGGTGAACAACAGTTTTTGAACAAAGTAAATTCCATTGCACATTATTTTATTAACACGTTGATTGCCATGACAGTCATATGTGTTTGATGATAAGAAGTTCTACATAAATCATATCAGATTATGCATTTCTAATATGTTATCATCAGGCATTTAAAACACCACGGTTTGTTAAGAAAAAAAGTTTCAATTTAGGGCCGTCTTAGTCATATTTGTGTAATTTTCTTTGATACAATTCTTAACTAAATTGTCTAATAAATTTACCATGATCCATGGGAAATTTTTTCTGATGTTATCGTGGCGATTAAGATGTTAATCAGATATAGCATAGTTATTTTACTTATCAGAGTTTCTTGCAATGTTTGCAATGTTTGCAGAAGCAAAGTTGTTTTGCTTCGCGTTTTAAAGTATTTAAGAAACGCTTTTACTCGCGTTTTAAAGTATTCAGAGTTGCTGTAAGGTGGTATAATGTTAGACAACATTACAGCCAATTTTATTTTATGCAAATTTCCCAAATCCATCATTCATATCAAATAGATCGTTTAGAAGTTACAAGCGATAAAATAAAAATATGTACTAGGTGTACTGTATTCCAAAGCAAGGTATCACTACAAACACTATGAAGAAAATCTTTGAAAACGTTGACTTTTGTATGGAAACTAATATAGTTCATACTCAAATTCTTTGCGTTGTTTCAATTGCTAGTTGTTGTTTTAATTGCTATAGTTGTTTTACTATAAAGAGTTTTTTTAAAGGTTGTGTCCATTTCCCCCGTGCTATTATATTTGTATGTTAATGATCGAGTTGTTTTTATATAAAGTAACTTATCAACGGAATCAAGCATGCATGGCTGTGGCTGGATGGCTGGTTGGCTGGACGGGTTTTGTTTTGGTCTCTTTGTTTATGTATTGACATTTACACCTAACCTGAAACGCGATACGCACGCTGAATTCAATCATATCTACCGCGAGCGTGGTGTAAGACGCAAATAAATGCCTTGAATGTATAACCGGGCGGAGGGTATACGGTAGACGGGGGTAGTTGTACGAATTTATTTATTAGATTGATTTTATAAAAACTGTATCATATTTATTGTTACAATTTAAGGAGTAAACTAGTGGTGCAAGGCATCGTGCCTTAAGGCAAATTGCTGGAACTACCAAAATTAAATAATCGAGCGAAAAAAATGAATAATCAATAAATATTGATCAATGATTAATAACGATTTTTGTAAATATTTTCAAAAAGATAATTATATTTACTATATATGTATAATCGCTCATATATCGAATATACAGTGACGATCTTATCGCTCAAAACACTTGAAAATGCTTACATTAATAAGATATGTCGTCAGATGTCATCCACAGATGAATCCATCTGAGGATATAATTCTTATGATTACAATAACGCATATGAAATATATACATTTTTAAACTGAATTGTAAATCTAAAATTTTTATTTAAAGTTTAAAACTTTGCATATTTTTGAAAATTTTGAAAAAAAAATTGAAAATTTTGCAATTTGTTTGAACCGTATAAATGTTAAAAATCTTGGTATGGAACCAAAAAAAGTTATATCAAAATTAGTACACATGTTTAAAATCTTTATAAAATATCTGATCAATTGATGTGCATAGGTCTAATGATCATTTTAGACCGCCAAATGTCTTTATTTTTCTACATTTTTTTCTGTATCGACGAAACCGCTGGACCTGCCTCCCCAAAAGGTTAAGTAATTCTTTATTTTGTCAATACAAGTAAAATGTTTTTTAAATCATTCAAATCGGACACTCCGTTCTCTCAAGAACTTAATTACCGTTTTTGGCATTTTTGCCCCATATTTTCGAAACGGCTAAAATTCGCCAAAAATCTAATCAGCACATCTTTTCAATCAGTAGGAATAGAATGTTTTTTGAAACATTCACACACATACATAACATACATTTTTTCTAAGGTATGACAAAATGTTCCAAAACTTTTGAAACGTAAAGATATGCAAAAAATTTCATTCTAGATTATTTCGATGTTATATAACTGGATCTTTGAGATATGGCTTAATAACATATGAATGAAGTTACATTTTATGTGTGAAACGCCTGATTGCACAGTAAATACATGTGATTTTGACAGTATTTAATAGCATTTTGTATGAAAACTGGAACGTAACATAGCCTTGCCGTTGGTCTATTTTACGGCAGAATCGGCCCAGAAATATAAGTAACTATATATAACTTGTAACTATATATACGTTTTGTATATAAATTTAATGAGAGGTGCGTTCTGAAGAAGGCTTTGATGAATTAGGTAAAAAATCATATGTTGCCAATAATTTTAACAGGAGTTTTAACCCATTCCACTCGGATGCCGCCGCTCCGGGGGCAAAATTTATGCAAATCTCGCATTTCGCGAGTGGAAAGGGTTAAAGTTAGTTTGCAGTCGAGAAAAAACCTATGTACAGGTACACATACTCAATTGTTTTCCAATTTGGTTAATTTTTAGTGCAAAGACACACGAATAATTTAAATATAAAAGCACACTGACAAACTACAACTGAAAACAACCATTATTGAATATAACTAACATAGTTATAAAAGTGAACCGTTCAAGAAATATAGAATTATTGATCGATATATTTATTAAGAAACAATATTCTGTGATTAATTTCCGTAATAATGTGTTATGTGCTCCCTAACCCATATATTATACGTGATGTATCCGAATTACAATTAGGGCGCAGATACGTTATTGTATCACATATTCGCATTATATCATCGGAATTATCGGAATTTTCACCCTCGTGATGAAATATTTCTGCTTTTAACTACTTGCTCCATTCGTGAATTTCTTGACATTGGCATTACATTTTTTATTTTTGTCAATGGCTCCATAAAATTAGTTGAAATTAATCATCTTTTGACCATCTCAGCTTGTGCCGACAAAGGAATAAATAATAAATTGTGCAACTCATTCACTTCATTCACACATCAATATCAGTCATTCTCGCGAAACTATTTTAAATTGTTATATTAATTAAATTATAATTAAATAGTTCTAATATCAATTGCAAGTGAAATTTTATGAATCTTATATTTTTTCCAATTTTGGAATTTATGCCAACTATTTTTCGTTCCGATCTCCCCTATATGATATTCATTCCTGCGACAAGTTGTTTCGATTGATTTATTGATGCAGTTTTATCCGTACTCTGAGTATGTCGTTTTGAAGACATGATACGACTGTTCTTCGAATTGTTACTTATTTTCATGTTAACTACTGATCTAATTAAAACTAAAAAATAACAATTTTTTCGAAGAAAAATCATAAAATCTCAGAAAATATCCATTCATAGTATACATCTAGAATTAAGTCGACATTGTTGAGATCACCTTTTATTAGGTATTATCTTTTTACACTTAATTGTATGGATTTTTTCATTGCGGTTTAAGTAAAATTTTCTCAATAATTTGAGACGTCTTTAAGGTAACAACGTAAAAATATTTATTTAAACTTCAAAGTATTTTATGAAAACTTTGTTTAGTTAATACTAGTTGTCTGAAAAATAATAAAAAATGTTGTTTATTATAATTGATTCTCAAAAATATTACTTTTTTTATTTAACGAATGTGCATTATATGTACATTTGACTTTTTATATTGTAGTTTCCTACTGAGGATAATATTTATGAAATTCTCTGTTAGTTTCATCATAAAAAAAATTCGAAGACAAAAGTTAAATTACTTTGTCCCTTTTCAGTGGTTTATATCGACACGTAATAAACCTAGGATCGGTTTTATTCTTTGTCGGTATAAATGACATAAATAAATGATTTTCGAAAAGGAAAGGTGATAATGTTCGATTTGAAAAAGTTTCATCTAGTTCGGAAACAAAGGTAAATATATGAAGGTGCACAAGTGATATTCGGTTCTATATTTAAATATTACGATCTTTGCCAAATTCTATTTTTATTTTAATGTGTTTTCATGAGAACAATACATTGTTTTATTGGTTGTTTGTTTTACTTTGTGGTAGTAAAATAAATAATAAAATGATTTAAAAAATAGTAATAGCAATTTACATTTATTGTCAATAGTCGACACAAAATTTTAAAGAACATGTAAATTTTATCCATAAGTTATGTCATTTATTTTCCATTTGATTCCTTTAGTTTAAGATCAAATTTAGCTCGGCGGAATGATTAATTTCTTCTTCATAATAATGATGTCCTATTTGTACAATTAGAAGCTATAAAATTCATACTCCGTTTAATTTATACAAACGTTGCCAAGCAATAAATAAATTATTTTATGGCCGTTATACATCACAGTCACTGATGATCTGGATGAGTTATGTCATAGAATTCATTATAATTATAAAATAATTAAGAAAAGATACTAATTCAAAGTATTATGTAATTTTTATCTTTCTGTAAAAAAAACTAAGGGGATTTTTTTTCATCTTACATTGCATAATTAAAGTAGTGTAAGACCCAATAAAATTGAGGTAAGATCATATGATTTTTATGTGGCCTATGTATTTATTTTGTAACTTTCGCATAACATATCAATTTTTATACTAGTAAAACAGTTTAATGAAATAAAAATAATAAATATATTTAACATTATGCACTAATCTTAAAAATTAGAACTTTTTTACAAAATTTTATATTGGGCATTTCTCTTTTTTTCTCGAATTTATAAATTGCTAGAAACATATTTAAAACATAATAGATAATAGTTAATATTTATAATTATTTAAATTATTAGATATTTCTGTAGCCGACGCATCGAGTTTGCATTTGCCACATGCCTGTCAAGTTAATATAATACAATATTGTTATTATATTTTTATCAGAACTGTGTATATTTTATAATGTTTTTGATTTTGTTCATTTTATACTTATTATTTTTTATATAATTATTTTGATTATAAGTATGTAACTATATTAAAATTAACAATGATTTATTAAAATCAATTTTTTTTTAAATCAGTCATGTAAATTATGACTAACTATTAGCCTAGGGGGCGTTCATTAATCACGTGTTCGATTTTTTAAGGATTTTTGTACCCCCTCCTCCTCCTTGATGATATTCAAAATTGCCATTCCCCGCTCTTCCACCAATCATCAGGTGTATTTTAGTTACGAGGAAAAATTGTAAAACTTTTGAATTTTTTTGATAATGTTTGATTTAAAAAAAATCTGGTAAAAAATGAATACACATGATATCTTACTACACTCCTCTTTTCCCACGTGATGTTTTGTGATTTTTGTCAACCCCCTCCCCTCTCCCTAAAAACTTTACGTGATTAGGGGGTGTCCATTAATCACGTGAGCGAGTATTTAAAGGTTTTTGGACCCCCCTCCCTCTTGGTGATATATGGTGATATTCAAAATTACCCCCCTCCCCCACTAAACATCACGTGTATTTTCAGTTACGTGATAAAACTTTAAAATTTTTGAATTTTTTATGGAAATGTTTGCATTTTTTAAAAGAAAACAGCTATAAAATAAATACACCACCCTTCTTCTCCCAAAAACCTTACGTGAGTAATGAACGCCCCCTTGAAACTATATATTTAACTCACGGATTTAGAAATTATATTATTACTACCTTAGTGGAGTGTGATGAAAGAGATATTTGAACATCATGAAAATGTTTTTAATCAGCTTTCTCACAAAACTCAATTTTCACAAAGCTTTCAAAGTACACCTTTTAATACTTCCACAATAACGTGCAATATGTTTTTTCTCTATTTCTTCTCAACGAGTCAAAGTTTTAAGAGAGTTTGTTGATCAGTATCAACTTAGTCCTGTTGATGGTTTGCCTATGCTGAGTAGTTGCGGTGAGACTGAGGTCTTCTTCACTGAATGATCGATGAGTAGTATATCCATCTTGTTGTCAACAGTTGCACTTCACGGTCCGGCGTTAGATTCCCCGCGGAATAATACCGAAAAATCCACTTTTCGGACGGTAGTCGGATATCGAAGGCGGCGGGCGAGTTCGTCTGAAAGCTAAGCGAAAAGGCCGAGTTGGGGTTGAATGTTATAGTAATGAAAATTTTAAGGCCCATTTTGATGGTATTTCAGTTTAGTTTAGAAATATTTATATTACAATACCAGTTTTAACTGTGAACTACTGTATAGCTTATCCAAAGATTCAAGCGTCTAATTGTAAGTTAATTTACCAAGTCATAATGGATATACAATTATTATTTTTATGTTTATAACATTGTCTTATAACTTATAGTTCTGCCCCAATACTCTGTTGTTGAATGCGCAAAAAAAAACTTCTTATCTATATTTAACTTTATTCTTCATATACCAAGCCTCTTATTACATAGACACATTTTTTTAGAATTAGTGGGGTGTGGCACTATGCGTTTTGGTTTTTGACATCACATTTCTTTTTTTAACTTCGGTAGGGTAAGTTACAGTAATGAGCCGAAAATCAAAAATGAAAATTTTCGCATATCTTCACGTTTCAGAGGTTTCTGAACATTTTGACATACCTCAGAAAAATTTGACGTATGTGTGTGTGTGTGTGTTTTTGTATATCCGCATTTCTTCGTTCACGTTTTCGTGTGCATGGATCAACCGATTTGAATGGTTCCTATTGGTAGGGAGATGTGCTGATTAGTTTTTGAGAAAGGCAGGTCCAGACATTACGGAGATACGGAGCAAAGAGTGCAGAAAATAGAAATCGAGTTTTTGAGAGAATGGAACATCCGATTAATTTTAATTAACGCACTAGTTAATTTTTTAGTGTTTAGATATTTCAAAAACATGAACATTATCAATTAAAACTTGATATTTTTGATATTATTAATTTTTTTTTAAAATACTTGTTGTCATAAATAAAAACGAAAACGTTCAACCATATTATAATATATAAGTAAATAATCAAAATTACTATTTTGGTGTTGAAGACGAGTTGCAAATTTTAATATGTAGTATTTGTATAATTAAATATAGCATAACAAAAAAATCAAACTGAAACTGAAATATTTACAAAATTGATACAAAATTAATTCAATATAAAAAATTGGAAATCGAATTGTGTGGATTTTTTTTTACATATTATCAAAATAAAAATTTGAAAATCTAATAAGTTCACTTGCATATATGTGTTATACAAATATTTAGCCAATATTTGAAGAAACCGATATTTTTATTGAATGACCATGTACATGTGGATTTACATTATCATTGGAAGAAAATCCTAAATTAGGTAAAAAAGACAATTGAAATTTAAATTTCAAATTATACAATAAAATTCTAAAGCTTCTGCCATTAATAATTGAAATTTTGATTGAATTGAGTTTTATCAGGTTTTGATGAAACTTTTAAATTGTTTCGTCCGGAAGTAAAATGAATAAGAAAAAGTATACATATTGTAAAGGACTGAAGTATGATCATTTGGTATGTGTATATGTTAGTATTTGTATTCTTCAATTTCTTTGTTCAATTTTTCCCATCTTTCAATAATAAAATTGAAAAATATTAAAAAGTTTTATGTTGCTTAGTTACATTCTTACATAGATGACAATTTCTTCACTTTACATTTAATTGCATTAGGTGTTAAAATTTAAATACAATTATGTTTATAAATCGAAACATTATTTCTTCTTACAATTCTTACTTCTCCTTGCATCTAAACTGCAATTCATTTCCCCACATGATTGATATTTAAGGCGAAGAAATATTTTCACAAAATTCTACAACAACACCGTTCCATGTATGCTGGAAACGTAATGTCCCATTACTCATATACTATTGAGTTATATACGATTCGAATATGACGAATAGGGATTTTTAATGATAGTGTTTTTGCAATTGCGTTATCCATCTGCACCATCTGCTCTCTATGTGAGTTTTATCTCAGCATTCGGTTTGTTTGTGGATGGTGCCCGGTGCCATCAGTCCGTCACTTGCGTCTTCCTTCCACCTCACTTGAATGAGTGATTTGATGTAATTGCCAGTGAATGATGTGCCAGGACGGCGGAGACGGGCGACAAAAGCCATTTTCACAATTGTGACGATTCACAAATATTTGGACTAGAAAATTGTGATAAAAATCGATATGTATCTATATACAAGAACTATACTTATTTATTTAAAAAAAACAGTGGTGCATAGCATCGTGCCTTAAGGCAAATTGCTGGAACTTCCCGTACCAAAATTATATTTTTTTAAAAAGATTACATTTTTGAAAAAATTACTCTGAAAAAATTAGATTTTTGAGAACTATTAATTTTTGACAAAATTTACTTTTTTTTTGAATAAAAAGACTTTTTGAAGATAAATTTATTTGAAAGTTTTGGAAATTCTGAACTTTTTTTCAAAGCAATCGTACTGCTTTAACTGCATAGAGACGAAACATTGAAGCGCGTAACGCCGCGTCGCCGTGTAACGGATAAGCATTACTTACTTATTGTTAAAATCTCTATAAAATATCTGAAATTTGATGTGATCTCGAAACCGCTAAAAACCTGCCTTCTTGAAAATTTGATCATTTTTCATCTTGTTAATACAAGTAAAATGTTTTTAGAAT